>NC_080700.1:8390319-8693350 GCF_030445035.2 Dasypus novemcinctus | reverse complement strand
GTGATCTTATCAGTGGTTCAAAGAAGAAATTGTGAATAATCATTAACTAAAACAAATGAAAATGGAAATGAAATGTACCAAAACCTATGAGATTTATCTAAAGAAGTTATAACAGAAAAGTTTATAGCATAATGCTTACATTAAAAAAAGAAGAGCTAAAATCAGACATAACTGTACACCTGGAGGAACTAGAAAAAGAACAACATACTAATCCCAAGCAAACAAAAAATATGGAAGTAATGAATACTAGAGCAGAACTACATGAAATTGAGAATTGGACGTGGATGGGATTGATAGCAGTGCAGTGATGAGATTGGGTTTGATGTTGTTGGAATGGGAGGGGAAGTGGTGTAAGGGTTTATGTTGTACCATCCATGGAATTGGGGGAAGGCTAGAGGTAGGAATAGGTGAACTGAGGATGTGTAAGTCTGTGGTTAAAACTACAATTTTGGGTATATTCCTCTGACAAATATGGCAGGGAAGGTTACTGGTGCAGGGTATTGGGGTGGGCAAATATGTAGGATAAAGTACACCTGTGTCATGGTTCTATGAAATATGGACGTGTTCATCTTATCATAGTGTGTTATCTCAGTGGATGGAGGCCTTCACAATAATCAAGAAAACATTAAACTCCCATTCTGGGGAATCCTGCTCTCTTCTCAATTAGAGGGCAAGAATATCTTGAGAACATAGGGAATACCTAATAAAAGAAAACAGCAATATGTCCAGCCTTCAATACTGTTGCGTGTAACTATGAATCTTATTCTTCAAAAAGTGATATTTATTGGTTACTATAGGTTCTAAGGGGAGGGGGAGGGAAAAATACAATAGATGAAACATAGGGTATTTTTAGAACATTGGAATTGTGGTGCATGGACTTTCAATGATGGATACAGACCATTTTATTTATTTTTTTAACAAATAAAAGTGTAAGGAGCAATATGTAAACCATAATGCAAACCATTTTCAATGGTTAGAAGCAATGCTTCAATATATGTACATCGCATGTAAGAACCATACCATAAACATTTAAATTGTAATTAATAGTGGAGAGTGAGAGAGGGATAGGAGGTTGGGTATATGGGAATATGAATTTCTAAAGAATGGGTGCTTGATTTTATCAAAAGCCTTTTCTTCATCAATGGAGATGAAGATGTGGTTTTTTCCTCCATTTTGCTATTGTGGTGTATAACATTAAATGAATTTCTTATGGTGAGTCAACTTTGCATACCAGGAATAAATTCCACATGATCATGGTTCTTAATTCTTTTAATGTTCTGTTGGATTCAGTTTGCTAATATTTTCTTGAAGATTTCTGAATCTATATTTATAAATGTTATTGGTATAAGTTTTCTTTCTTATGGTATCTTTTTTTTTGGCTTTGGTATGAGGGTGATGGCCTTATAGAATGAAGAAGATATATTCCCTCTTTTTCAATATTTCATAAGAATTTGAGCAGGATTGGTGTTATTTCTTCTTATAATGTTTCTTGAAACTCCCTTGTGAAGCCATCTGGTTCTGGGCTTTATTTTGTTGGGAAGATTGTGATTATTGATTCTTTCTAATTTCTAGTTATTTGTTTGTTGAGATCTTTTCTATTTTGTTGAATTACTCTTGGTAGTTTGCTTATTTCTAAGAATTTTTACATTTCATGTATGCCATATAATTTATTGACATCAAAATTAATTTTAATAATTGAATAATAATTAGGTGAAGAAGTAGAAAACCAGGGGTTATAGCACAATCTAATTTTTCATTAGAGAAACAGAAAAATAGTTCCATGTGCCAAGAAATGAATGGATAAGTTATTAAAGGACATTACTAATCATTAAATTTTTAATTTGTATAAATATAAATTCCTTAATATTGACAACCTGGAATATTTTCTTTATTAGGAAAAATTCTAGCTCCTTTACTAGAGACTCAAGTAACACTGTCCTATGAAAGAAAGTTTATTTATTTATGTGTGTATTTACTCTCATGTACTGGGTTAATTGCTAGGCAGACAACAAAACATAGTTCTCATTTTCAGAAATACAGGTGTTTTGTTATCCATTATTTTTAAAGAAGCTTTAGTTTATATAAATGTTACATCAAAAATACAGGAGATTCCTATATACTCCACTCCCACTCCCACACATTTCCCCATTAACAAATTTCATTAGTTTGGTACATTTGTTATAATGGATGAACATTTATTGAGACATTACTACTATCCATGGTCTATTGTTTACCTTATGGTTACACTTTGGAACATACAATTTTCTAGATTTTCGCAAAATGTTTAATGCTTTGTATTCATCATTGCAGTATCAAGTAGAACAATTCCAGTGACCAAAATTCCCATGTTACAACTATTCTTCCTTCTCCTTCCCCTCAGGTCCTCTGGTGATCAATGCCTTCATATCAATGTAAGGCATTTATATTCTGAATTTGGCTTAGAGAGAGGCCACATTTGAGCAAAAGAAGAGACTTTCAGGAGGTAACTCAGGCAATATATATTACTAGGCTAAATTTAAATTTCACAAGAACAAGGTTCATAAGTACAACCACCAATATCAAGGGCCTAGGATACTGGTCTGTGCTTCTTTGCTAGGCACTCTCCATGTACTCTAGAGATTCTTGCTACAATGTTAGAGAATATAGCAGCACTTCCAAGAGTGAGAATACAATTTTCTGTTGGATATTGTGTGGGTCTCTATCAATGGATAAAACATCCCATGACTACATGACCATATTCCATAGAGGTGTTCTCCAGATGCACCCCTCCCCACACATCCACCTACACTAACATCCTACAATAGTAACCCCCCTGGCACAGCTGCAACATTTCTGAAATCCCAAACATCCCCAAATTCAAACCAAGAGTAATAAAATTAAATTGAAATAAAAAATATGTTTTCATTGTGACTTTCATCCTAATAAGATCTTTTATTTATATTGATAATTTCTTCTGTATGTTCCCCCAGTGTCTTTTTCTTTCCATTTTATTTTCCAAGAAGCTATACATTACAGAAAAGTCACATAGCAAATATAGGGCATTCCCATATTGTCCCCACACTTCCTCCTTTAACAATAACATCCTACATGAGTATGGTACAGTTATTTCAATTGGTGAATAAATATCAATTCATTGCTACTATCCATGTTTAATAGATTAATTCGTGTTTTATCTTTTGCACCATACACTTATAGGTTCTGACAAACTTTATAATGTCTGAAATTTGTAATGGTAACATCATGTAGAACAATTCCAATGTCTCAAAATTTCCTTATATTCTACCATTCTTCTCTCTCCTTCCCCTTGGAAAGTATCGCAAACACTAAATTTCAATTTTTGAAGAATAAAGTCTATAGCTATGTGCATTAATATTTATACTAGCTTTCTATCTCATTTTTATACCCAGAATTGTTGCTCTTAAAAAATGGTTTATGGTGGAACAAAAATGAAAATTTGGCTCTTGCCTGGCTATTGTGTAAAAGAATGTAGAGATCGTTCATCTTTTTTATATGATTATGACCCAACTCATATATCTCATATAATAAAATCTCCTTATGCTTTGCTGAGGTAATATCATATTTCTACAGTTAACTACAAGGTATGGTAGATATTGGATCTTCTAGGCTGGAATTTATGTGTGCTGTCAACCTTTGGATGAGGTGTTGCTAGCATATCTCCATAACAGAGAAGCTGAATAAATTTCAGTAGGTAATTAGTAATTTACCAAAACAACAAATGAAAATTCAAAGCTAGAGGACATTTTACATAAGCTTAATGATTTTCAAATACTTTAGTCTGTGTAACAATAAATATACTCTAAAGATATTTTTACTTTTGTATCACATTTTATACATATACTTAATGAAAAGAGGAACTGAAAAATATATGCAATGTCTGTCAGTGCTAGTTGCCTTCCAAGAGTTGTCTCAAAGTCAATGCTTCCAGACCTTCCTGACTAGAGTGGAGTAGTCATGTAACTCAACACTTTCAAATACATAGTAAGTGGAATTTTTTAGACTTGCTTTCAGGAGAAACTCTTGCACACTTATTCTTCTGCTCTACCTCATCCAGTCTTTCCAGGTGTCTTGATGATGATATAAAGATTGGAGCTGCAGTGTTCTTGTCTGTTCCTGGGGAATGAGAGCCATGTGCTCAGCTTCCTAAAGAGAAAACTAAAGGATCCTGATAGCCATAAAAGGATTGGAACTGTCATTTCTACTCTACAATTCTTTAGTTTAGCAGAAACTTTATTTTGCTAATCCAGAAATTGTGGGGATGTGCTTTTATTTAAATAAGTCATGATTTATGATTCCAAATTGATAAAATAAAAAGAAATTCCAACAGTTGAGAGGTTTCAAAATGCCTTGCGAGGAAGCATAATGGCATTTCATCATGTTTTATAATACAGCACCCATCTCTATTGTTCAAAACATTAAAGTGTAAAACTGATATTCAAAGCATTAGAGGTTAAAAGTACAAATTCCAAAACATATATATATATATAATGCAAGAAAATCACACACACAAAAAGGAAACAGGAGAAAATGTGTAAAAATGTAAAAATTCACAAATCTACATTTTTAGTAGAGAAAAACAATACAATTGTAAACACCTGAAAGTCTATATAATCAAATTCTTATGTTTAATTGTGAATATAATATTTTTCAAAAGCTCACAGTGCCTATATTAAGATTTAGAATATCTGTTCTTTCCACGTGCATAGGGAGTTGAAGAGATGTGAGTTTGGGATTAGTGTGTAAGACATATTTTCATGTATCATTTACTTGTTCATATTTATTCTCCATTTTATTTTGAAAAGTTACAAGTTTATAAGAAATTGAAAATGTCTGATGAACATACTTGGACCCTTTATGTGAATTCATTGCTAACATATTACATTATTGATACATACATATGTGCTAATTTATAGATAAAAATTCTTTCAAATTTTTCATAATGAATACAAGTAGTCTGCCACCTTGATTCCACAGTAAATGTGCATTGTAACTAAGACATCCTATGGCCATGGTTTAGATAATGGTTTCTAATATATTCCTTCATGCTCCCTTAGATTTCTCTCTCCATCTGCCTCTGCCTCTGCCCATCTCTCTCACTCTCTCTCTCTTTCTTGCTCCTCTGTTTCCCCTCTCTCACTCCTTCTCTCCTCTCTCTCTCTTCATTCTGTTTATTTATTCATTTATTTATTATTTTATTTTATTATTATGTTTATTTCTCTCTCCTTCCCCCCATCCCAGTTGTTTGTTCTCTGTGTCCATTTGCTGCATGTCTTTTTTTTTTTTTTGTCTGCCTCTGTTGTCAGTGGCATGGGAATCTGCGTTTCTTTTTTGTTGTTGTGTCATCTTGCTGTGCCAGCTCTCTGGGTGTGTGGCGCCATTCCTGGGCAGGCTGAACTTTCTTTCGCACTGGATGGCTCTCCTTATGGGGCACACACCTTGCACATGGGGCTCCCCTGTGTGGGGGACACCCCTGTGTGGCATGGCACTCTGTGTGTGCATCAGCACTGTGCATAGGCCAGTAGGTCAAGGAGGCCTGGGGTTTGAACCATGGACCTCCCATGTGGTAGATGGGCACCCTATCCACTGGGCCAAGTCTGCTTCCCTCATTCTGTTTATAATAGACTCCAGAAAGAGGATTAAGACCCATCCTGATTGAGGTTAATCACACTCTAACTGAAGTAACCCCATCAAAAGGCCCTACATACAATGGGTTTACATCTATAGGAATGAATTATACTTTTAAAATGATTTATGTCAAACATATAACTACAAACTAGCACACAGAATAACCCTCAATTGTATACTGGGGTGCCTGGATATGCCTGCAAATCTAGCCGATGGCAGCCTGAATAAGGAGATACCTCATGGGCTTGTCTTCCCAGAACTAACTCGGCAGGCAGTTGTAGATTGCTGGCAGCTAAGGCAGTGTAAGGAACAATTAAGTTACAGTGGCCTGATTCAAGTAGATTATGTGCTTTATATCATATTTTATAATCTCTTTCATGTCAAGTAGAGGGGACATTCAAATTCCTGTAAATGAGGGGATTTCTACGATCCCTAATACCATGAGCAAGCTTGTACCCATGACAGGATGCAGGCTGAAAATAAAGAGGATACTCTGTACTTCACAATCTCTCCAGGCAGAATTTTATGACAGAGGGAATAAACATTGAAAGAGAGCCCCAGCCAACTCAGAGCAAATTGACAAAGACTATTCATTGTGTTTATTTTGGTTAGCTCGGCACACTTATGATAATTACTAACCACTAAATGGATAAAACTTTATGTATCAGTCATACATAAATCACTTTATGTATGAGTAAATCACTTTAAAATATTAAAATGTACAATGTGTAAATAAAGATGATAAGAAATAAGAAAATTTGACCCAAACACAGGAACAAGATGAAAATCCAAAAGCCAAAAAATGAAAAGACCACATGAGATATTCCAGACTAACATATTTTTAAAATATCCTTCAATATGCTCAAGAAGATAAAAGAAAATAAAGGAAAAGAACTAAAATATATCAATAAATCAATGAAAGAATAATTTGATTATCTCAGAAAATAAGAGAAATTTTAAAAATGAACCAAATAGAAATAGAGTTGACCATAAATAACTGAAATGAAAAAAATTCCATACATAAAATTTTATTTTCCCCATTAATGACAAATACAATTTGCCAAAAATTATATTAGTCATAGGAAGGATTTCAAGTTTCTACCTAAAAGGACAAAAGGTTATTAAATTATTGAAATTATTACTAGAAACAATGAAATAACAATATAAACATTGTCAAATTCCAAAAATTGGCATTAACTAACAAACAAGTTACCTAACCAAAACTAAAATAATTTTCTTACAGTTGTGTAGAGAAAAACTACCATTTAAATAGTGGGCTATACACATACAATAAAGAGATATAACAGCTTCCTATATTGGAAAAATCAGATTTGTAAATCTAAAATACCTCCACAAAATGATTTGCAAATTCAATATAATTCAGGTTTTAAAAAAAAACATTCTAATACATACCACAACATTGGTTTTTACCCATCCTTTTGTATCTGTACTGTAATATAATTTTAACTGTTGTATATATCATTTATTCAAGAATGACTTTAGACCATTTATAGTGTAGATTCTATGTTAATTTGGAAGTTAAGTTCAATGGACTATGCTGATTTAGGTGTGTAAAAGAATTAATGGAAGTGTCTGAGGATGATCATAATAGAAGGGATATGTAGATGATGACTGCAACTGGGTAGTGTGCGTATATATAAGATTAAGCTTGAACCATCACATACACTGGTTTCTCATGTTTCTGCAAGGGCTATGTCACCAAGGTTAAAATTGATAGAAGAGAAACTGTTTCTAGTAGATTTTAAAAAGTTGTGTGCTATATTGAAAGACTACTGAAAAGTGACAAGTGAGTTTCCCCAGCAATATTCAGGGGCTGTATGAAAAATCTTGAAATATTTCATATTTTAATAACTTCCACCTGAAATTGTGAAGTCCTTTCTAAAATACCCTGTAGGATGGCATTTGTCATAATATGAGAAAAATAGAATTAGGAAAAGAAATTGGTGAGCATTTTGAGACTTATCTCCACTATATTACAGTTTGGTTTGCTCTTGCACAATTTATGAGTGAGTCATAAAAGATAAACTCATTTATGTGTCACCACAGTAAAGGTGAAAATATAAAATATGAATTAGGTACCCAGAGGTTGACACGTATGGAAGATTAAAGGTTAAATTACTAAAATTATAAACATTCATCTAGCTAATTTTCTTATCTGAAATATTTTCTAGGCATTTTGGACATGCAATCTGAAAGATGATGGCATACTACTAGAATTCAGAATGCCAGTTTATATCTTGGATAGTTTATTGGCGAATAGCATCATTGGTCATACTGGACAATGTTAGTAACCCTTGCTATGTGGCAACAACAGGTTGTTCTGGAAAGAAGTCATTTAAATTACCTTACCCTAGAAGGTTCTATTTTAACTGCTGAACACAGGTGAAAAAGTGCAAAAGAGAAAATATCTCCACTATAACTTACATGACTTTCCTGGGTTTGGACAACCTAGAAGATTTTGGGATTATACTCTTTTTACTCTTCAGCTTTTATGTGATGATATTTTTGGTAACCTTGCACTCATTTTTACTTTCCAGAGAAGCCTAATCTTTCATTATACAATGTGTTTTTTTCTTTCCTATTTATCCTTTGTGGATGTCAGATACATGAGCAGCATTGCCTCCTTGCTTCTGTAGGAGGATTTGGCTAGAAATATCACTATCTCCTTTACTGCCTGTGTGGTATAAATTGATATTTTTGGTGCCATGCTCACTGGATTGTTATGTCCTATAATCACTATTTGGTCATTGCTTGACCCCACCAAGTTTCTTATTACTCATGGACAATAGAACTGGTATCAAGTCAGCAGTGCAATCATGGATTGCTGTTCTTTCTTCACAGGAGCTATGTTAATTTCTTTGCCACATTGACCTGAGTCCACACATAAATGACCAATTCCTTTTTGACTTCTTCCCAGTTGTGAGATTCTCCCTCACTAATAGTACAATACTACAGGAGACTTTTTCTTCATTTCTATCACTTTTTTCCTTCTTTTCCCTTTATCTTATTGTTTCATTCTGACCTCCATTTTAAAGATTTCTTCCCTTAGAAGAAGAACAGAAATTTTTCCACCTGCTCATCACACTTGCTTTCTGTTAATGTATTTTATTGTTCCCCAGTTGTGGTGTACATGAAACCAGCAGCAAAACAACACCCAATCGGAATAATATTTTCTTACTTTTGTACCCTGTGTTTACATCACTTGGCAATCACTTAATTTGTAGTTTGAGAAGCAAGGTTATAACAATTGCTCTGAAGAAAGGAAAACACCTTACTGTTTAACATGTAGCTGGGTAAGAAAAAAGTGTCTTCTAGAGAATTTAGCATTTGAGGCAGAACTTGCCATTTATGAGACCTCCATTAAGGCTGTACTGTTTAATTACAATCAATAAAATTCTATTAAAATATAGATATTATGGTTATACTTAAAAGTTCAAAATGATATTTATTAAATTCCTATGAAAATAGAACATTGACTCTATATTAGCTGATAAAATGTCAACTGTAATACAACCATGATATATTTTGAAGCATTTGTACATTAATATTATCTTATTCTCCCAAAGATATCACAAGGTGTGTGTGTATATACATATATATATGCTATGTATATCCAATAGCAGCTAATTTTAATAAAGTCCCAGATTAACATGAAAAATTCTACATCCAAATAGTATTTACAATTTCATGAGGGTAGTTTTTTACTATGTATTAGCCAAAAATCAAAATTTCAGATAATTTAATTAGAAAGAACCAAAAATATTTTTAAACTCTATAGAATACATGGTAAATTGAAGATAATTAAAAGTTAAATCAGGAAGAGACTTATTACAATGATTTAATAATACGTATTTTTCATGGTTCTTATTGTATTTTACAAAATGAATAAAAGTAACCTATTTTGTTACTGCTTTTCTAGGAGCTTTATTAATAATAAATAATTACAAACTAATGAAATCTGAGAAAAAATAGTGAAATAATCTTGTAGACAAAGGTGAAGCTTGATTGTTTATACTTATTATCAGGACATAACAAACAATTACAGTAATTGAGAGAGGGATTAATTTAAACAAAATAAATAATTGGGTAAAATTAATGTCCATAAATAGTTTCACACATACATAAGCACTTAATCTATAGCAAAAGTGAAACAAATTCCACTGGAAATGTATGAATCAGGGTGTTTCCACCCAACTGTGAAGGGTACAGTTTGGACCATCAGTAAGATCAAAGAATGCATCAGATAAATAGACATGAGTTCTGTTGGGACTTAGGAACAGGAGAGATCTCAATGGCTGCCAATTGAAGTATGAAATTAGCACCTGGCAAAGAAGAAGGAAAAGGAAGGGGAATGTTAGAGTTCTCAGGATAACCTTTTAACTTGTAAGTATACATGCTAGGCCAGGTGGTTATATGCCTCAAACTGTTTTTCATTTAAGGGAAGTGGCACTCTGGTCACTGGGTTCCCATGCAAAACTCTGCAGAGAAATAGAATTGATAGGGCATATACCTACATACATTAAGAGATTTATTACAGGCATTGTCTCAGACAATTGTTAGATGAAAACTATAAAGCAGGTGAAGTTGAATCCCCAGGAGATATTGGTTAGCTGAAGTACAGTCTTCTTTCTGACTTCTAAAATCTACAATTCTGGCTTTTATCACCGCCAACAGATTAGATGAAGGGTGTTCCCATGTTGTTGAGGGTAAGCTTCTTTGTTGATTATAGATGCAATCAACCATAGATGCACTTAATTGATTATAAATGCAAATTCATCCATGAAATACCCTTACAAAAAATTAGAAATATATTTGCTTGGCCAAACAACTGGATACCATAACCTAGCAAGTTGACAATGGTAACTGACTACCACAGGATGGAAGCAGAATATATTAATAAATAACAACAAAAAATATATACCTATCTTAGAAGGAGAAAAACAGTGTTATCCCTACTTTAGACTACACAAAAAATCCATTCCAAGTGGATTGTAGCTTCATAATTTGTGAAGCTAATGTGAAGCTTCATAATTTCAGATATGATGACATTGAGTAGGAATTATTTCTTAATTAAATATCATTAAATATGAGTGACATATTCTGAATTTTACTGAATAAAAATTAAAAACATAGTTTATTAAAAAAAAAAAAACACCACTGGGGGAAATGCAAACCAGAAAAAGAGAGAAAGAGAGAGAGAGAGATGAGGAAGTGAGAGACTATTTCCAATAGATAACTGATATGAAGTTCATATGTGAAAAATAAAAAGAACTTTCACAAATTGATAGGTTCACAGATAAGCCAGTATAAAAAGGGGGAAATGGAAAGGACAAATGAGTTTATATGGCTATGAGTCTCCAAAAAAGAGTCAGGAAGTCATCAGAGGGGTCACCTCTAGGCACACCTCAGCAGAGTCCCAGAGACAGCTAAAGAATATACAACCCCAGGTATTGGTTCTTCTGAGGGCTACAGAGACCCACAGGTTCTATGGTCATTTCAGATGGAATTCAGTGCGATGTCAGTTGGCCCTACTTTGGTGTTTGTGTTCCTGACTGTGATGGAGTTGGACTCATCTTTGTTCACAAGCCTCCTCTGTTACTTTTAATGGACCTGTGGTTGGCACTGGGGTTTAGTGTATATGCAGGGAACCTGAATCTCTGGACTGTCCAAGTGATAGCCAGGGCTTTAGCCTCAACAGACTTGCAACTCCTACACTCTGGTTTATTGCATTTACCCCAGCTTGCTAACAGGGAGATGAAGAAGGTGAACCACCAACCAGGGAGCCAAGAGTGCCTACAAATACAAGCAGGAAAATTGAATCCATCATCCAAGTAGAATCTAAGCACCTTCTTGATAATAGAGGTGGAGTGGACATAACCATTCCAGGGTCCACAGAATGGAGGAATAGAGTATGGACTAGAGTGGACTTACTGATATTTTATTCTGGAACTATTGTGATTAGTAATGGATGTAAATGTAGCATTGATGTGGATTAAGTGGCCATGATAACTGCTGAGGATAGGGAGTGGGAAGAAGAGATGTGATGTCAGGGCATTTCCAGGACTTGGAGTTGTCCTGGGTGGTACTGCAGGGACAGTTACTGGACATTGTATGTCCTCCCATGGCCCACTCAGTGGACTGGGGGAGAGTGTAAACTATAATGTGGACCACTGACCATGTGGTGCAGCAGTGCTCAGAGATGTATTCACCAAGTGCAGTGAATGTCCCATGATGATGGAGGAGGTTGTTGTTATGGGAGGATTGGGGTGAGGGAGTTGGGGGGGTATATGGGGACCTCATTTTTTTAAATGTAACATTTTAATGTTACATTAAAAAATAAATAAAGACAAAAAAAGAATACATGGAGAAGAACTAGGGGAAAGCAAAAAAAAATATTGGAGCAAAGCGGACTTGGCCCAGTTATTAGGGTGTCCATCTACCACATGAGAGGTCTGCGGTTCAAACCCCGGGCCTCCTTGACCCATGTGGAGCTGGCCCATGTGCAGTGCTGATATGCACAAGGAGTGCCGTGCCATGTAGGGGTGTCCCCTGCATAGGGGTGCCCCACGTGCAAGGAGTGCCCCCCATAAGGAGAGCCACCCAGCATGAAAGAAAGTGCAGCCTGCCTAAAAATGGCACCTCCCACATGGATAGCTGGCACAAGATGACACAACAAAAAGAAACACAGATTCCCATGCTGCTGACAGCAACAGAAGTGGACAAAGAAGAAGATGCAGCAAATAGACACAGAGAACAGACAACAGGTGTGGGGGGGATGGGAAGAGAAATAAATCTTAAAAAAATATTGACAATAAATGTATGAAATGTTAATCAACTGAGGTTGGTTTTCTCCAGGGTCAGACAGTGAGACTAGATTGTCAGTAGAATTAAGTTATTTGCAAGCAGATCTAAGGAAAAATAGACAGTAGCATGGAGCATTGAGATAGGAATAGTAAATTGACCAAATTTGTTTCCTATCATAAGAGGGTCATGAATGAGAGCAACTGTAATTGTAATTCTTACTGGAAGCTAATGTAATTCCTACTGGAGACTTTCAAGACAAGATTAAGATCATCTCTGAATTGTCTCAACTAAACCTGATACAAGCTGGGTTTCTGGAAATCTTCAACTGGAATAATAACTCCTCAGGAATCCCACTCAGAACAATCCTGAGCCAAGCATATTCCATGCTTCAGTGAAAACTCTAAGCCTAAATTTTACTAGGGATAGAAGTATGAAGGCAAGAAAAAGGTTGAATTATAAATGAGAGCAAACACATGCTCTTAATCTTAAACTGCTTATTTGTGGGTATAAAGCCATGCTAATAAGATCTCTTGAATATAATATTTTATTTGAGATGTGAACCAAATGAGTGAAGGTGGATCTTAATCTGGATTACTGGAGACCTTATAAAGAGGGCCCAGGTGTCACAGTAGTTAGAATGAAGAGGAATTTACAATGTGATCACAGGCAGCAAAATAACTCAAAGAGCTCCAAGGATGGTGGAAAGTCCCTACCGGATTGCTATGGGTTGAGTGGAGAACGATCAGCCTTGCTAATACCTAGAAACAGATTACTTTTAGCATCAAAACCATTAGAACATAAACTACAATGTCAACTATAATCCATGCTGTGTAGCAGTGTTCCAAAATATATTCACCAAATGCAATGAATGTGCTGTGCTGATGAAAGATTGTTGATGAGGGAGGACTGAGGGGTGGAGTGGGGAGTAGGGGTATATGGGAACGTCATATATTTAATGTAACATTTTGTGTGATATATGTATCTTTTAAAATGATAATTTAAAAAACAGAAAAAATCATTAGACAAAATATTCTTATTTATTAATGAAAACCACTTTGAGGCATGTGTGGTAGCAGCCCAGGTATCAAAGGCAAGCCAACAGTTTGGAAAACAGCAGTGTGGATAGCTGAGACAATGGCACCAAAAGAATTGAGATTATAGACCTTAAATAATGTATCATGTGCTTATCAGGTGAACAAGTTCTACTATAAAACTATTGTGACTAACAATGGAAGAAATTGTATCATTGATGTGGAGAAAGTGGCCACAGTAGTTGCTGAGAATAGATGTGATGTGGCAGCATTTTTGGGATTTGGAGTTGTCCTAAATGATATTGCAGGGACAGATACTGGACATTATATATCCTGCCATAACCCACTGAATCTAATGGGGGAGATTGCAGACTACAATGTAAATTATAATCCATGTGGTGCAGCTGTGCTCCAAAATGTATTCACCAATTGTAGCTAATGTGACACAAAGATGAAAGAGGTTGTTGATGTGGGAGGAGAGAAATGTGGGTGTATGGGAACCTCTTAAACTTTTTACTGAAACATTTTTTGTGATCTATGTATCTTTAAAAAAAATAAGACAACAAAATATAAATTTAAAAAAGCCACTCCCTGAAAAAAATCTATCTTGGATTGCAGATGAAAACCACAATGCCAAACAACTATATCCTCACAAGAATGGCTAAAATTAATGACAATGCTAGGCTTTGCCA
The DNA here is from genome assembly GCF_030445035.2 of Dasypus novemcinctus. Classification (NCBI taxonomy): domain Eukaryota; kingdom Metazoa; phylum Chordata; class Mammalia; order Cingulata; family Dasypodidae; genus Dasypus; species Dasypus novemcinctus. The sequence goes on along the minus strand of NC_080700.1, from coordinate 8,679,159 downwards.
GGACCTAAGGAGGAGAGGCAGAAAACCCAATGAGTTACACAAACATTACCTGGAACCAAGTCCTGAGGCACAGCCAAGTTCATACAATCAAGTTATTAAAAGGCAAGTGGAATCTCTAACCCAGCAGTTGCATACTTAGAATGTAACCTGAAACATTCTCATATGGCAGAAAGAAAGAAAAACAGAATGGGCTCTACTATCACTGCCCACATACATTTGTAAACACCTCACACTAGCTATTGTCCTCAAGGACACTAGCCAAAATCTAATTACCACTGGACAGAAACTCCTAAAAACCAAACCACTCAATGAATTCTCCCCACTTTGTCATAAATACACCAATCAGAATAAACTTTAACTCCCCAAGATAGACAAACCAGAAATCCCTAGAGAGGTGGCACACATCTCACTCTGTAGCACAGTACACACCCATATAACTATCTTTTTTTTCCCATTTCTTAAAGAACTCTTTACTCCCTTGCCTACCCTATGGTGTGTTCTCAAATTCCTTCATGCAGCATAGGCAAGGACCTAAACACTGGTTCAAAGGAAGAGCTATACAAAACAACATAGATAGATTTGATCCACATAATTTTATTATGAACACATCACTGTGTTTTATGTACTTTTTTATGGATTTGTGACTTGTAGGATTATAAAATGTCTGAAAATTATAGTAATCAGCAACACAATCCATACAAAATAATAGGTCAAAGGAAAAAACTGTATAAATGTCTACAGATAATATTTATATTTGTATCTGACACAACAAAGAAAGGAAAAGTAATGGATTGGTGTCCACAATTCTATTATTGATTCTGAGGTTTACCAAGCAATCCTGTGGTTGTTTTGGCATCAACCCAGAAGTATAGGGTTGTTTACTTGTTATTGTAATCCTATCTGTTATGGTAGAGATTTAAGTGTCCCAGATTTTCCTTTCTGTACATGATTATTTTTATCATCCTTAAGCATACTAACAGAAATGCCAATATTATGAAGTAAGCCTGGAAGTTTTCAATTTTGTTCATATACCTCGCCTCATTATAGCCCTGATCAATTATCTCAATTGAAGTCAGAAATATTCTGCTCATCTTCTCAATAGACCAGACACCTTTATGTCCCCAGGTATGCAGGACTCAGTGGGGATATAAGGCTAGTAGTCAACCACCCTGGGCAAATGTCATTCATTCTGTAAGAGTACAACTCTTTAAGAATCTGATTACCATTGTCAGATGATTTTAATCTACTTGCCATATGATTTTCATACATACAAAAGAGAATTACAATAGCAGAAGCAATGAGATAATTGCTGAAGCACCATCCACAAGCATTTTGTTGAAACCTTATTATTTAAATAGTATTCCAAGGTCCAAGGTCCAGTTAATATGGAAAATGTGCATTCAGATTTATCACACTCAAAACAGCTGCATATTTTATGTGGCAGTTATATTTGAGGTTTTTGAATTGTTAATATTCACAGGTTAATTGTGGAATAATACCAGCATTTAAACAAGAATGTACCAAACAGCTTATGGTGAATGAGAAACTCAATAAAGTAAACATTTAAGAATGTTTATAAAACCCTCTGGCACATTTCAAGCAAAACATGCATGGATCTTATCTTAAGCAAAAAATGGAAACTTGCAGATTGAAATAAAGATTGACCACCACGCTGTATCATGCCTGATAATGAGTTTTGTGTATGGGTCAGATACAGATAGCACCATGAAGATTTAGAAAATGAAACATCCATCAGGATCCCAATACAGAAAGGCTAGTCAGACCTTGCACCATAAACACAACTGTGAGCATTTTCGTGACAAGAAAAGCATCATCGTTCTCCATAGGATTTAAACAAGACCCAGAGTCAGACTATAAAATATTTGAAATATGTAAGATACACTTTAAAACTACTAAAAACATAAAGAGCCTGGAAAGTAGAACTTGCAATGAAAAGGCACTTTTTAAAATGTTAATACTGAGTTGATATAAGTGTTGGAATTATGTAACAATGAATTTAAAAAAGCAATTATATAAAAACATCCAAATAAGTGTAAACTCTTGAAATCAAAGGAAATTGCAAAGATTAAAGATATAAATTGGACTCAAAGAAATTGTGTAACTGAAAAATAATAAATGTCTGGCCATTAAAATTAACAGTGCTTGCTTGAACAAACAACTGAGCACCCTTATGAGAGCAAGTTGACAAATTAGCTTAACCATCACTTTCTACCCCTTATCAACTTGGCAGCCATACACATTATCTTAAACCATAATTTATGTCTAAATATAAAGAATGATAGCCATATTTTTTTGGTCTAAAATTAACAAACTGCCTGGATATAATGAGATATGCACCCCATAGCTCCAGAATATGGTGCAAATCCCAGGTAATATTCACTCTTAAAATTTACATCCTTAAATACTATAACATGGAACTAATACAACTTATATAAGGGGAAAAGAAAATTAAGAAACCAAATATTTTCATGTTATGTACATATATAAACATACTAATAACAAAACAAGGAAAAACTATGGCCATTACGGTCCTCTTTTTTTGGAACTGATCATGTAGTTGTAGTTCATATTTATCAATACCATCGTCCACTACCCATTACTTGCAGCTTTACACTTAGCAAGCACCTCAGCTGGCCCTGAGGCCTGAAGATTCTAGGCTATTGTTAATCATGCCTGGATTGGGCTACTGCAGTTTTCCATTGACTTTATTTTTTTTTAAGATTTATTTTATTTTATTTTTATTTATTACTCTCCCTTACCCCCACCTGCCCCAGTTGTCTGTTCTCTGTGTCCCTTTGCTGTGTGTTCTTTTTGTCCACTTCTGTTGTTGTCAGCAGCATGGGAACCTGTGTTTCTTTTTGTTGCATCATCTTGCTGCGTCTGCTCTTTGTGTGTGTGGCACCATTCCTGGGCAGGCTGCACTTTCTTTCATGCTGGGTGGCTCTCCTTATGGGGTGCACTCCTTGCGTGTGGGGTTCCCCTATGTGGGGGACACCCCTGCATGGCATGGAACTCCTTGTGCACATTAGCACTGTGCATGGGCCAGTAGGTCAAGGAGGCCCGGGGTTTGAACCACTGGCCTCCCATGTGGTAGATGGATGCCCTATCCACTGGGCCAAGTCCTCTTCCCTCCATTGACTTTAATCACTAGGTATGGTAAGTACTGGGTTGCCATAGGGGTCTTTTGTATTTCAGGCAAAAGATTCCATATATCAATTATATAGTTGTGCACCTATTTCCTCTTGATAGTCAGGATCAATTACCCCAGGCAGGGCAGTAAGTCTCTTCTTTGCCTTCTTTTAAAACTCTTTTTTTTAAATTTTTTCTCTTTTTAAAAAAATGTTACATTAAAAAAATGAGGGCTCCACATAACCCCCACCCCCCTCAACCCACTCCTCTCACATAAACAACCTCTTTCATTATCATGGGACATTCATTGCAATTGGTAAATACATTTTGGATCATTGTTGCACCACATGGATAGTGGTTTACATTGTAGTTTACACTCTCCCCCAGTCCACCCAGTGGGCCATGGCAGGACATGCAATGTCCAGCATCTGTCCCTGCAGTCCCACCCAGGACAACTCCAAGTCCTGAAAATGCCCCCATATCATATCTCTTCTTCCCTCTCCCTACCCTCAGCAGCTACTGTGGCCACTTTCTCCACTCCTGGGGAGGACTGATGTTCTCAGAGGGAATTTTATCTCTTGAGAGAATTGGTGGCTCCCAATGGGTTAGAGCAGTCGAGTATGTCAAGCCCTCAACATTGTTGCAAGTATCTCTGAACATGGTCCTTCAAGTAATGAAGATTGATTTTTCACTGTGGGCCCTGAGGGGAGGTGGAAAGAAGTATTGAATATCTCAGCCTTCTTTGCCTTTTGATACATGAGGAGCCCAAAGAAACCAGTTCAGTGGAATCATTGTTGTATTTCCTGGAGAAGAACTCTTCTTTTTGGAATAAGACCTGTACACCAGCAGAGATTAAGTGACAGGAATCAAAAATCTCATGGTGGATCACAAGGGTCAATAATGCATGATGTCACTATAGCAGGGACAGGAAGCAAAACATTCCCTAGTGAATCAGTAGAGTCAATAGTGAGTAGTGTCACTCCCATTTCTACCCCTTGATTCCTGTATTGGAAAATCTGGCTATAAGAGAAACAGCACCATAAAGTCAACACTGTTTTAGAGGTTATACAGCCTCCTGGAGAGCATAGATATTGCCCAGCCACCAAGATATGGCCACCTAGTTGGTGCCATATTTCAGTCTTCAAAATTCTATTCCAAGTAGCCAATTTGGCTCAGTGGTTTAGTGTCATCCTCCCACATCTGAGGTCCCAGATTGAATCCTAAAACAAGTATTACCTAATAAATGTCTATTCCACCATTCTATCAATTCAGCTGCTTCAGAATGATGGGGGACATGGTAACACCAATAAATTTCATGAGCATGTGCTCATTCTTACACATTATTTGTTGTGAAGTGGGTTCCTTAATTAAAAGCATCATGGTAAAAATACCATGATGGTAAATAAGACATCTGGTAAGCCTGTAAGTGGTAATATTGACAGAAGCATTGCATGCAGGGAAGGCAAACCCATGTATATGTGTCTATTTCACTTAGAACAACTCTCTGCCCTTTCCATGATGGAAGTGGTCCAATCCAATCAACATGCTAGAGAGCAGCAGGGTGATCACCTGGGAATATGATACTCTATTGTGTGCCAAGCGTGAGTCTTTTCTGCTGGCAGATTTGGCATTCATCAGTGGCTGTGGCCAGGTCAGCCTTGGTGAAGTGATGTTCATTTTGCTGAGACCATGCAAAACCTCCCTACCTACTACCATTTTTACTTTGCTAATTAGCCATTGGGCAATGAGAGGAGTGGCTGGGTAAATAGGCTGAATGCTATCCACAGAGCACATCATTTTATCCACCACATTATTAAAATCTTCCTCTGCTGAAGTCACCCTTGGTGAAGATTCATGTGAACATAAACATCATTGTTTTTGACCACTCCAAAAGGTCTATCCATGTACATCTTCCCCATAATGCTTTGTCACCAGTTTTCTAAACAAGTTCCTTCCAAGTCCCTCATCATACAGCTAATCCATTAGCAACTGCCCATGAATCAGTGTACAAAGGCATTTCTGGCCATATTTCCTTCTAAGAAAAATGAACAACTAGGTGGACTGCTTCAAATTCTGCCCCCTGGGAGGATTTCTTCTCAACACTGACCTTCAGAGTTGTCCCTGAAAGGGCCTACAGGGTTTCAGCTGTCCACTTTCAGATGGTACCCACATTCCATACAGAACAATCTGTAAACCAGGCCAGAATTTTCTCTTCCTCAGTCATTTAATTCTAAGAAACTCCAAATAGGTTATTGCTCTCAACTTGGAAAGAGAAGGTAATGTAGCAGGAATAATGGCCATGGATATTTGGGCCATTTTCCCATGTAATTTAATTTTACTTTCAAGACACACAAAACCCTATATGATATACATCACTTCCATTTTGTGATGGAGTCCTAATGTACCTGCCAAATTTATTGTTTGGTAGCTCAGACAATACCCACCTCATGATAAGAAAGTCAAGTCACTTGGTAAGTTGGTGGCCTACAGTTAAGCTTTCAATCTCTATTAAGACCCAGTATCAAACTATAATCTGTTTATTCTAAAGGAGAGTAATTATCTGAAGAGGATGCAAGATATTTGCTCCAAAATCCTCAGGGTCTGCATTGTGATTCTCCATAGGGGCCTGCTAAAGGCAGCAGAAAGTATCCCTATTTGCCACTGACACGTAAAGCACCATCATATCTGTTGGCTCACATAGACCAAATGGCAATGCATCTTTTACTGTAGCCTGGACTTATTGTAGAGCATCCTTTTGTTCTAGTACCCACTCAAAAGTAGCAGCTTTTCTGGTTACTGAGTAAATGGGCTAGAGTAACACAACCAGAAAGATAATATGTTGTCTCCAAAATCCAGAGAGATCAACTAAATATTATACCACTTTTTTAGTCATAGGGGGGACTAGATGCAACAGCTTATCTTTCACATGAGAATGGACATCTTGATATGACCCTTAACCACTCTACACCTAAAATTTCACTAAGATGGAAGTCCCCTGTAATTTTGTTGGATTAATCACCCATTTTCTGACACACAAATAAATGCCTTGTCAATGAGTCTAGGGTAGTTGCTAGTTATTGCTCACTAGATTAAATCCACATGCTCTCATCAATGAAGTGTAAAAGTGTGATATCGTATGGGAGGGAGAGATGATCAAGTACTGTGTGGATAATATTATGACATAGGACTGCAGAGTTCATGTATTCCTGAGGTAGGACAATGTAGGTATATTGCTGGCTTTGTCAACTGAAAGAAAACTGTTTCTTGTCGTCCTTACTATCAGCAATTGAGAAAAATATTTTCCAGATCAATAACTGCATAACATTGTATGAGAGGATGTGTTGATTCCCTTAAGCAGTGATACCATCTCTGGTAGAAGAACTGCAATTTGATTCATCACCTGGAAAAAGTTTATGATAATCTCCTCTCATTCTCCAAGATCCATCTGTTTCCTGCACATGCAAAATAGGAGAGTTGAATGGAGATGTGCTGGTTAGCATGAAAACTGCATCCTTAAGTTCCTTTACAATGGCACTGATTTCTGCAATCCATCCAGAAATCCAGCATTACATGTTTAAATATATTATTTTATTTTTAAAGAAGATATAGAATACATAAATGTTACATCAAAACCCCTTAGCCTCCAATACTTATAAAACAATATGTTATCAAAGCTAAACACACTCTTATGACCTAGAAAAATACTATGCTTGGTTATTTTTAAGAGATAATATTTCCCAAAGAGCCACAGTGTGTGGTTAATAATTTCTGCTCCTTTCACACTAATAGGGAGGTCATGTAGGAATTCAGAATTGACAGTAGAATGCTAGTATATTTTTCACTGTCATTATTTTATGTTTATGCCTGATTTTATTGAATATTTTATTTTGGAAAGTTACAAATTTATGGAAAAATTTAAATGGAATAATGAATCTACATGTGCCCTAAACCAAATTTGATTAGTTGCTAAAATATTATTTTATCGACCATATATAAATTTGTTGTCACTCAAAGTTGAATCCTTGACTGATGCACACCAGAGAAAAGTGAAATTGAGACTTTGAGAGAAGAGTTTATTTTCAAAAGTGTAGCCTCACAAAGACAGAAGGGAATGTGTCAAATCTGTGTCCCTGAGTTGGCATTCTTTGGTTTTCATGAGATTGAAGAAAGGGAGATGAGACTGTGACAGTGTAAGGGAAGATAAGAGTGTGGAAATGGTGAACATTGCATCTGGACATCATGCTGACTCATATGTGCATGACTAGACAGTGACATTTTCAGCATGCTGTTTAGGTGGTTTGAAAGAACTGGGTTAGAGATACTCTAATTTTTTAGTACATGCAGACTTAATAGATGCTATTTTCACTTGAAGATTAAGGTTGAGGGTATTGCTTGTGTCAGAAGAGCTATCTCAGTTTAGAAATGGTTTTGTCAGTCCTGGACTGACTCATTTTGCCTTATTAATTAACATTGATGGCTACTACAGGAGTATCCAAATTTAGCATTTTGAAACAAGATAAGGGTATACAATTGGAGCCAGTTACTAGTTATTTTATTACTGCTCAGTCACAATGTAAACATTATACAGGTCTGATATGAGATTTGACTTATGTGGTTACCTTTTAAGCTATTAAATATCCCTCCCCTGGAATGGGGGGAAGAGATGAGATGTGGAGGCATTTTTGGGACTTGGAGTTGTCCTGGGTGATGCTGCAGGTACAGCTACCAGACATTGTATATCCTCCCATGGCCCACTGGGTGGAACGTGGGAGAGTGTGGGCTATGATGTGGACCATTGACCATGATGTGCCTCGGTGCTCAGAGATGTATTCACCAAATGCAATGAATGTCTCATGATGATGGAGGAGATTGTTGCTATGAGGGGAGGAGAGGGGTAAAGGGGGGTGGGGGGTATATGGGGACCTCATATTTTTTTAATGTAATATTAAAAAAATAAAGACAAAAAAAAATCCCTCCCCTTGCTAATGCCCTAGGTATTATTAGTTATTGTACCAAAGTTCAGGGCCAATAGTGAGGCCTTTTTTGGGGTTATCTGGGACCTAACCTTAGCCCTGCAAAGTGTCCCAATTGGGATCTCAAGGTCAAGGTCTTGACAGGTTCTCATGGCCTGTTGCCTGTCAGGCATGTTGTCTGTCAGCTATGTTGTGGCTCATTTTTTTCTCATTTCCCTATACTAACCTGCCTCAAATACAGCTTGATAGTAGGAAGGGAACGTGAGAAACATAATCTTAAAAATGGGATTTTTGAAGTTGTTCTAGGATTTTTGCAATTGGCTTTCTACTTTTTTTTTTTTTTAAAGATTTATTTATTTATTTATTTCTCTCCCCTTCCCCTCCCACCCCGGTTGTCTGTTCTCTGTGTCTATTTGCTGCATCTTCTTTGTCCGCTTCTGTTGTTGTCAGCAGCTTGGGAATCCGTGTTTCTTTTTGCTGCATCATCTTGTTGTGTCATTTTGGGCAGTGTCATTCTTAGGCAGGCTGCACTTTCTTTTGCACTGGGCGGCTCTCCTTATGGGGCGCACTCCTTGCGTATGGGGATCCCCTACACAGGGACACCCCTGCGTAGCATGGCACTCCTTGTGCACATCAGCACTGTGCATGGGCCAGCTCCACATGGGTCAAGGAGGCCCAGGGTTTGAATCGCGGACCTCCCATGTGGTAGATGGATGCCCTAAGCACTGCGCCAAATCCTCCACCGGCTTTCTACTCTTAATGAGACAGAAGGGTATTAATGGCTCCCTTTCCAATTATCAAGGTGTCACTGACAGTCCATGATTTCGATTGGCAATGGAGATATACAAAATATCACCAAGGATTCCATTACTTCCATGCTTATAAGGGGCAAGGATCTGGATGAGTGTGTTTTCAGTACCCTAACAGAGTTTGAAGATATCAAAAGTTATAATGATGTTGGCTGGCTGTTCCTAAATACTTTGGATACAGTTATGAATCAAAGGGATGAGCTAAAGGCTTCAAATTTGCAACTTAGACACTGCATGAAAGATGTGAAAATGTATGTGTACTCTGAAAGAAAATCTTTTTTTTATGCAGCCGCAGACATGACATCTCTGTTAAACCAGGCACAGAATCCCGTTGTATGAGTAGCAGAGTTACAAAGGAAACTAAAATCTCAACTTCACAGGGTGTTTACTGTAAAAATGAAGGCATTCATTGGACAGGAATGGAACCCTGAGGATTGGGATGGACACAAATGGGTTTATGATGATATTTGTGTGGACATTGAAATTGTACATTTTGCTTACACTTCGCTATATACACCTCTGTTGGCCTGCTCTGTGTAGACCACACAATGTGGAGCTTGTATCACCCAGCTGTCTGTCTGCACCAGGAATCTGGACCTTGTCCCAGCCTTGAACAAATACCAGCCAAATTCCAGCATGCACTGCCCAACCACAACTTGCCCTGAGAAGTCTGCCTGTCAACCCTTGCCTGAATAGATTAATCCTGCCTCACCAGAAGAAAATGCAAAGTGATGCCCTGAGATCAGTAGCTTGTAATATGTCTCCTACTGTCATATCACTTCTTAAGACCTATTAAATAGACTAAAATCATAACAAGTCCCTAAAAAAATCCCCCCACTGTAAGTAGATGCCATAAGCCAGCAGATGTTGCAGCTGGTGGGGAGAGGATGTAGCTCAGGCCTTTGGGCACTTGCTTCTCATATGAGAGGTCCTAGGTTCAGTTCACTGTGCCTCCTGGAGAAGGCAAACAAATAATGAGCCAAGAGATGATGGAACAATCTGGGGAAGGGAGATAAATGAAAATTAAAGTAAATATATAAATCTTAAAAAAGAAAAGAAAGAGCACTAACTGTCTCTGGTGGCTAACTGAAACACAGAATAAAGGGTGGCCTAGAGTGTCAGAGTTTGAGATGTCTGATTTATCCTGGCATACAAAAGAAGACGAAATTCAAAGGTTTAGAAAGATTGGAATGCTAGAATGGTTTTACCATTTAAGACCTTCCAACCCACCTTAGACTTGTCCAGAGGTAAACCTTTAACAGTTCTGTGGGGAATAAATGTGTAAGACTAATTCATCTTCCCTGAAGAGTTCGGTGGTTGCTCTTCATTTCAGTCCAGATATTACTGTGGGAACTGCTGTCATGGAACTAGAATCCTTAAACATTACAGGGTTGATCAGTGTCACACTGGTAAAAGCCACGTATCGGAAGTTAATCACCAAAAACAGGGTGTGTGTGGCTACTGCAATGAAAGGCAAACTCGAAGTATCCACCCAAAATGTCTAGTCATGTATAGCTTTGGTGTTGGCTAATAAATCATGGGGTACCTAGAAGTGAATTACATAGGCAGTCTATTAAATTCCTACTTGATCTGTATAAGATGAAGTGTTCTAGGTTGAGTGAACAAAACCATAACTTAAAATACAGACACAGAGAATAATGGCTTCTTAATTCCTGGATTTGAGACAGTTTAGAGACCCAGAGCCCTTTGAATGAGAAGAAATTCAGATCCTCTTGGGGAAGGACCCTGTTACACTGCCAAAATTTTATACTGTTAATCTCCTTCCCAGCATAGATTAACATAAATTTAACCAGGTGGTGACTCCAATTATAGCTGCTGTCCCAGATGTTGTACCATTGCTTGAACAAATTAGCACATCCACTGGAACCTGATATGCAGCTATTGATCTTGCATAGGCTGTTTTCTCAATAGTCATTAGTAAAGATCTCCATAAACAGTTTGTTTTATTTGGCAAATGCAGCAATATTCCTTCACTGTCATGTCTTAGGAGTATATCATCTCACCAATCCTATGTCATAGTATTATCTGCAGGGAACTTAATCATCTCTCACTCTCACAAGATATCACACTGGTCCATTATATTGATAATACCATGTTGACTGAACCTAGTGAACAAGAAGTAGAAATGACTTTAGACTTACTGGTAAGGCTTTTGTGTGAGAGAGGATGGGAGATAAATCCAACAAAATGCAGGGGTCTTCAACCTCAGTGAAATTTCTAAGCGTCCAATGGTCTGAGGCATGTTGAGCTCCTTGTATGACCAAAAAAGGGCCCCAACACTTAGTTTGTCTCTTCAGATTTTGCAGACAATATATTCTAGACAATATATTCTGAAGGATAAGCAGTTTCATCTAACCCTTCCTATGACCAAAAAAGAGGGAAAATATTTAGTTTTACTCTTTGTAGACAAACACTTAGTTTCACTTCATCAGAAGAAGATATTATATCAGGTGGGTCATATGATGTGCTCTGTGACTTGTACTCAAGTTCCTTCCCAAGACACTCTTGTCATTGCCCAATGGGCTCATGAACAAAATGACCATGGAGGTAGGGATGGAGATTATGCATGGGTGTAGCAGCATGAACTTCCCCTTACCAAGTCTGACTTGACCATAGCCACTGCTGATTGCCCAAACTGCCAAATAGTACCACATTCAGTCTCTGATATGGCATCATTCTTTGATGTAATCAATCTGCTACCTTGTGGCAGGTTGATTACATTGGACCAATTCCATTAAGGAAGGAGCAGTGAATTGTTTTGACTGGAGCAGACACATAGTTTGGATATAAGTTTGCCTTCCCTACACACAATGTAGCTTCCAAAACTACCATCAGTGGACTTAACACATATCTTACCTTCCACCTTGGCTTTACATGCGTCTGCTTCTGATCAAGAAACCACTTCACAGCAAATGATATGTGGGAATGGGCACATGCTCATGAAACTCACTAATCTAACCATGTTTCCCATCATCCTGAAGGAGCTAGATTGATAAAATGGTGGAATGGCATTATGAAGACTCAGTTATTTTGACAGGTAGGTGGCAATAACTTGCAGGGCTAGGGAAATGTTCTCCCGGAGGCTGTGTATGCTCTAAATCAATATTCACTTTATGGTACTTTTTCTCCCATAGTCAGGAATCATGAGTCCATGAGTAAAGCCTTGGAAATGGGAGTAGCACCAGTGCTTATTAACTCAAGTGATCCACTCTAAATTTTTTTCTTCCTGTCCTTGCAACTTTAAGCTCTGCTATTATAGTTCCAAAAGGAGGAGTGCTTACACCTGGGAACCCCATAATAATTCCATTGACCTGGAAGTTAAGACTGTCAACTGACCACTTTGGGCTCTCATGCCTCTGAATCAACAGGTAGAGAAGAGAATTACTGTTCTTACTGGATGATTTATCTTCTCAAGGAGAACTAAGATTATACCTTCATAACTGAGGTAAAGAAGAGTTTGCCTGGAATCCAGAATATCATCTAGGGCATCTTTTGATAGTGCCATGCCCTGTGAATAAAGTCACTGGAAAATTGCAACTCAATCCAAGCAAGACTAACAATGGCCCAGAATTTTTAGGAATGAATGCCATAATCTCATCAGGCAAAAAACCACAGCCAGCGAAGCTGCTTGCTAAGGGTAAAGGGAACATGGACAGGGTAGTGGAAGAAGGAACTGATAAATACAAACTTGGGCCACATGGACAGTAACAGAAATGAGGACTGTAGCGATTATGAATATGTCTTCCTGAGTATGATTTTATATTTAGATAAAATTGAGTGTATTTGTTTTCTTCCCTAATTTCCCCCTTATCTTATGATATAAGTTGTACTAGTCTCATGTTACAATATTTAAGGTTGTCAAGCTTAAGAATGAATATGACCCAAGGGTTTGCACCCTATTCTGGAGCAAATAGTGGTTCTGGTTGTATGCAGGACAGTTGAATATTGTTAGGTGGAAATATATATGCATGTCTGTTATTGTTTTTATTTAGATGATAAGTATGGTTTAAAGTAATATGTATGGTTAGTAAGTTGGCAAGGGTTCAACTGATGGTTAGGCTAATGTGTCAACTCAACCAGGTAATGTTGACCAGTTCTATGATTAGATATGTACTGGGCTGATTGCAACACAAAGGCATTTCATGGACTTTAATCATCAGTGAGATGATTGCATAGATGGTTGATTAAATTTACAATAGAGAAAATTGTGGTTCAGGAATAAGTGACATCTTATCAAATCAGTTGTATGTCTTAAAATGTGGAGGGAATTCAATATTAAGGGAGAATCTCTATGACTACTTCAGATAGCCAACATCTCTTGGGAATTAATCAAGGACCTTCATCAGCGCAACTGCTTTGTGACCTGCCTGAGAAATTTGGACTTGTGCATCTCCACAGACAATTTTTTCCTCACTGTAGAGAGAATTTTATTGTCCTAGGCACTTATGTACTTTTAATGATGATATCCTTGGACCCGAGGTCTAACACATTTTTCATGAGGACTATTATATTCCATATAAGATCAACAATTACAAACATTCTGGTGAAGATGATTAAAATTCAACAGGCTTCTTTTACAAGCTTCAGAGTTTAGTATTCTCATGTCTTCCTCCTTGGCCTGATTTTTTCTGTATTTCAGAATTCCCTTGTTCGACTTCCAAAAGCTACTCCATTAATACCTCTTAAACCCAGGGGCATAATTGAAGAAGAATGAAACTTGGAATTCTCCAATCTTTAATGAGCCTCCCAGGTACCAGGTGTAGCTTAGGAATTTCATCCAAGAGCTAACATGCCTATCTCGCTACATGTTCCATGTTATACTTTAGAACACCTAGCCCAAGAGTGCATTTTTTCATATTTTTGTCTATATTTTTTTAATATTACATTTAAAAATATGAGGTCCCCATATACCCCCACCCCCTCCCCATTCCTCCCCCCATAACTACAATCTCCTTCATCATCATGAGGCATTCTTTGCATTTGGTGAATACATCTCGGAGCACCACAAAACCTCATGGTCAATGGTCCACATCATAGCCCACACTCTCCCACATTCCACCCAGTGGGCCAAGGGAGGACATACAATGTCCAGGAACTGTCCCTGCACCACCACCCAGGACAACTCCAAGTCCCAAAAATGCCCTCACATCACATCTCTTCCTCCCACTCCCTACCCTCAGCAGCCACCATGGCCACTTTCTCCACACCAATGCCACATTTTCTTTGATTACTAATCACAATAGTTCATGAAGAGAACATCAGTAAGTCCACTTTAATCCATACTCTATTCCTACATCCTGTGGTCCTTAGAATGGTTGTGTCCACTCCACATCTATATCAAGAGGGGGTTAGATTCCACATGGATGCTGCATGCAATTCTGCTTTCCAGTTGTAGGCACTCTTGGCTCCCTGGTGTGGTGGTTGACCTTCTTCACCTCCATGTTAGCTGAGTGGGGTAAGTCCAATAAACCAGAGTGTAGGAGTTGCAAGTCTCTTGAGGCTCAGGGACTGGCTGTCACGTGGTCAGTCCAGAGATTCAGGTCCCCTGGGTATAAATTAAACCCCAGCACCAGCTACAGTTCCGGTAAAAGTAACAGGAGAGGCTTGTGAACAAAGATCACATCTGAGTCCAGCTCCATCACACAGAAACACAAACTCCAAAGTAGGGCCAACTGACATGGCACTGAACTCCATCTGCCATGACCACAGAACCTGTGGGTCTCTGTAGCCCTCAGAAGAACCAATACCTGGTTATATCTACTTTATCTGTCTGTGGGACTCTGCTCAGGTGTGCATAAGGGTAACTCCTCTGATAACCTCCTGGCTCTTTTTGGACTCATAGCCATATAAACTCATTTATCCTTTTCATTTCCCCCTTTTATTCAGGACAAAAAGCATATTTAACTCCTGGTATTCTATATAGATTGAGATATTCTGCTGGTTCGAGTTGACCCTTTTATTCAAGGTCATTTTCTAGTTACATCATCAGCTGGTACTTGGTAGTAATCCATTGGCGCCAGGGAGGCTCATCCCCGAGAGTCATGTCCCAAGCTGGGGGGAAGGCAACACATTTACATGCTGAGTTTGGCTTCAAGACTGGCCACATTTGAGCAACACGGAGGCTCTCAGGAGGTAACTCTTTGGCATCCTGCCGCTCTAGGCCTTGTTCTTATTTCAGGTGCACAGGCTCACAAGCATAGTCATATGTATCAAGGGCTCATTGTTGGACCTTCCTTCTTTTTTGGTCTTTGCCATTGCACTTGGGGGATTGTTGCTGTTCCTTTTGGGACTGTGATAGAGCTCCCCTGGCTATGAACTCAGCACTCCCTCAGTTGTTTTTAATTTAACCACTATGAAAATATTCAAACATATTTATGTACCCTGGATATATGCACTGGAGAATTCCCTTCCAACCATGTGTCCCCTGTCAATAACATCCCACACCAGTATTCCTCCCCTGCCATTGTTGACCCCCTCTGTGATCCAAAACTTCTTCAAATGTGAAGCCCAATATAATACCAGGTTCCATTAATAGTAAAATGGAATATAGTGATGAGTTTAAAGGTTAGATATAGAATACATATTAATTTAGAAAAATTAAGGTGAAAATAAATTGGGGCATCAAAAAATTAAAAAATGCAAAAGCTTTGTTTTGATGTTTTGCCTTCCATCACTGCAACAAGTGTTGCCCTGTATGCAAATTGCAAGGCATCTACTTCTGTCTTTTCCTCAGAGTCTACTTCCTATCTTATTCTTTTTTTCTAATTAAACTTATCTTCACAGAAGTTTTAGATCACAGTAATTCATATATACAATGAATAGTACTGCCATATATCCAACATAAAACCCTCTTCCCTTCCACAGCAATAAACATTTTACCTACTCATAATATATTTATTGAAACTGATGTGTTAATATTGTGACAGTAGCTTTCAAACAAGTTAACATTTGGGTTTACATTGTGGTTTATATTTTAGACCATACGATTTTCTAAATTTTTAGTTATCTTATGTTTTACATTATGATTTACATTTTAGCCTATTAGTCCCTATATATTTTTGGTGTAATTTAACATGTCTTATATCCATCCTTGCATAATCTTGTGGAACACTTCTATTGCCTACACTGTTACATTGGTACCATCTATTCAATACCTCATTCCCCCTCCCCTTAGGGCCCACAGTGACAGTCAATCTTCATTGCTTGAAAGGCCATGTTCAGAGATACTTGCAACAGTGTTGAGGGCTTGACATGCTCAACTGCCCTCATGCACTGGGAGCCACCATTTCTTTCGAGAAATACAATTCCCTCTATTTGAGAACATCAGCCCTCCCCAGGATGTGGGTATATCTTCACTCCCCTTATAGGGGTCTCTATCCAGTGATATAACCCACTATGGCAAAATGAACATTCACATGTTCCCTAGGAGCCTGTCCTGTGTCAGATTATCCCCTTTAAGCATCTTAAACTGGTAACTTTCCTTATTATATTTTTTAAAAGGTTTTCTCAGCATTATACTCTTAACCAAATACTTGACAATTTCCTATGTTTGCATGTTGCCCCATACTCCCCCCAATTTCTTGGGCAATATTACCCATCTTCCCATTCCTAGCCCCCCTCAAGTCTGCAAAGCCCCACCCAAAGGTAACCCTATGCCCACATTTTATTCCTTCCTTGTACAAAAACTTACTTCCAGCTTATCATAGATTTCACATAGGTGTCAGTTTACATCCTTCCTCTACCCACCTATCATCCACTCTGTAGCTCTCTGAGGCAGCTTGGTTTACTTATTTCATATCATTGAAGTCATGTAGTATTTATCCTTCAATGCCTGGGTTGTCTTCACTCAACATAAGGTTTTCACGATTCATGCATGTTATCACATGTGTTTGTAGTGTATTCGTTCTTAAAGCTGAGTAGTATTCCATTGTAAGTATATACCACATTTTATTTATCCATTTATCTGTTGATGGACATTTAGGTTGATTCCAACTTTTGGCAATAGTGAACAATGCTGCTATGAATATTCGTGTGCATATATCGGTTTGTGTCCTTGTTTTCAGTTCTACTGGGTATATACCCAGCAGTGGAATTGCTGGGTCGTATAGCAACTCTATGGCAAGTTTTTTGAGAAACTGCCAAACTGTCCTGCAGAATGGCTGGATCCTTCTGAATTCCCACCAGAAGTGGATGAGTGTTCCCATTCCTCCACAATCCTCTCCAGTATTTGTTGTCTTCTGTTTTTTTCATAGCTGCCAATCTTATGGGAGTAAGATGGTATCTCATTGTAGTTTTGATTTGCATTTCCCTGATAGCTAGAGATTTGGAGCATTTTTTTCATGTGCTTTTTAGCCATTTGCATTTCTTCTTTGGAGAAGTGTCTGTTTAAATCTTTTTCCTATTTTTTAAATGGGTTTGTCTTTTTATTTTCAAGATATAGGAGTTCTTTATGTATGCAGGTTATAAGTCTCCTATCAGATATATGGTTACCAAATACTTTCTCCCAGTGTGTAGTCTCTCTTTTCACTTTCTTGAGAAACTCCTTTGAGTTCCAGAAGTCTTTAATTTTCAGGAAGTCCCATTTATTTATTTGTTCTTTTGCTGCTCATGCTTTTGGTGTGAAGTTTATGAAGCCATTTTCTATTACAGGGTCTTTTATATGCTTCCCTACACTGCTTTCCAAAGTCTTTATGGTCTTGGATCTTATATTTAGGTCTTTGATCCACCTTGAGTTGATTTTTGTACAAGGTGTGAGATGGTAATCCTCTTTCATTCTTTTACATATGGATATCTAGTTCTCCATGCACCATTTGTTGAATAGGCCATTCTCTCCCAGTTGAGAGGGTTTAGTGGCTTTATTGAATACTAAATGAGTATATATATGAGGATCTATATCAAAACTCTCAATTCGGGTCCACTGGTCTCTGTGTCTCTCCTTGTGCCAATAACACACTGTTTTCACTTCTGTAGCTTTGTAGTATGTATTGAAGTCAGGTAGTGTGATTCCTCCAATTTCGTTTTTCTTTTTCAATATGTCTTTGGTTATTGGGGGCCTCTTTCCTCTCCAAATAAATTTCATAGCAAGTTTTTCTAGTTCACTAAAGAATGCTGAGTTCATTTTTATTGGGATTGCATTGAATGTGTAGGTCATTTTTGGTAGGATAGACAACTTAATAATATTTAGTCTTCTTATCCATGAACAGGGAATACTCTTCCATTTATTTAGGTCTTCTCTGATTTCCTTGAACAGTCTTGTGTAGTTCTCTGTATATAAGTTTTTTACATCTTAAGTTAAATTTATTCCTAGGTGTTTGATTTTTTTTTACTACCATAAATGGTATTTGTTTCTTGATTTCCTCATGAGCTTGCTCATTATTTGGTGTACAGAAATGCTACTGATTTTTTCGCATTCATCTTATAGCCTGTTACTTTACTAAACTCACTTGTGAGTTCTAGAATCTTTGTTGTAGACCTCTCAGGGTTTTCTATATATAGGATCATATTATCTGCAAATAATGAAATTTTGACTTCTTCCTTTCCAATTTGAATGCCTTTTACATCTGGTTCTTGCCTCAGTGCTCGATCAAGTACTTCTAAGACAATGTTAAATAGAAGAGGTGATAGTGCGCATCCTTGTCTCATTCTTGATCTTAGAGGGAACGATTTTAGGAGTTCACCATTGTAAACGATGTTGGCTGTGGGGTTTACATATATACTCTTTATCATGTTCAGAAAATTTCCTTGTATTCCAACTTTTGTAGTGTTTTTATCAAGAAAGGGTGCTGTATTTTGTCAAGTTTTTTTCTGCATCTGTAGATAGATCATGTGATTTTTTTCTTTCAATCTGTTTATATGGCATATTATATTGATTTATTTTCTTATGTTGAACCATTGTTGCATACCCGGAATGAATCCTACTTGGTTATGGTATATAATTCATTCAATTTGTTGTTGGATATGGTTAGCAAGTATTTTGTTGAGGATTTTTGTGATAGGTTCATTAGAGAAATTGGTCTGTAATTTTCCTTTCTTGTGTTGCCTTTGTTTGACTTTGGCATTAGGGTAATGTTGGCATCATAGGATGAGTTAGGTAATGTTCCTTCTGTTTTGATTTTTTGGAAGAGTTTCAGCAAGATTTGGTGTTAGTTCTTTCCAGAATGTTTTGTAGAATTCCCCTGTGAAGTTGTCTGGCCCTGGGCTCTTCTTAGTTGGGAGGTTTTTAATGACTGATTCCATCTCTTTAGTTGTGATTGGTTTGATGAGATCAATTTCTTCTTTCATCAATATACGCTGTTTATGTGTTTCTAAGAATTTGTCCATTTCCTCTGAATTGTCATTTTTATCGGAATATAGTTTTTCAAAGTATCCTCTTATTATAGTCTTTACTTCTGTGGGGTCAGTGGTGATATCTCCTTTCTCATTTCTTATTTTGTGTATTTGCAGCTTCTCTCTCTTTTTCTTTGTTAGTCTCACTAAAGGTTTGTCAATTTTATTGATCTTCTCAAAGAATCAGCTCTTGGTTTTGTTTATCTTTTCAAGTGCTTTCTAATTTTCTATTTCATTAAGTTCTTCTCTTATCTTTGTTCTTTCTTTCTTCTTCCTGTGGGGTTACTTTGTTGTTGTTTTTTACTAATTCCTCCAAATGTGCAGTTAGCTCTTCAAATTTTGCTCTTTCTTCTCTTTTGATGTATGAATTTATGGCTATAAATTTCCCTCTCAGTACTGCTTTTGCTGCATCCTATAAGTTTTGGTATGTTGTGTTATCATTTTCATTAGTTTCAATGTCATTATTTATTTCTTTTGAAATTTCATCTTTGACCCACTGTTTTTCTAAGAGTAGGCTGTTTAATTTCCATATCATGGTGTGAAATCTGGGCCTCTGGCCTTTGCTGATTTCCAGCCTCATTCTGCTGTGGTCAGAGATATTATTTTGCATGATTTTGATCTTTCTGAATTCATTGAGCCTTTCTTTGTGGCCTGTCATATGGTCTATCTTGGAGAATGATCCATGTGCACTTGAGAAAAATGTATATCCTGCTGTATTTGGGTGTAATGATCTGTATATGTCTATTAGATCCAGCTCCTCTAATATACCGTTCAAAGTTTTTGTTTCTTTATTGATTCTCCTTTGAGATGTTCTGTACAAAGTTGATAGTGGTATATTAAAGTCTCCCACTGTAATTGTAGCGGCATCTATTCTTTCACTTAGTTTTTCCAGTGTTTGCCTCAAGTATTTGGATGTGCCCTTGTTAGTAGCATAAATATTTATGATTGTTTATTCTTCTTGAAAGATTAGCCCTTTCACTAATATGTAGCATCCATCTTTGTCTCTCACAATTGTTTCACATTTAAAGTCTATTTTGTCTGATATTAATATAGATACTCCTGCCATTTTTTTTATTATTTTTTGCTTGTAAGATTGCTTTCCGGCCATTCAGTTTCAACCTTCATGAATCCCTGTGTCTAAGGTGTTTCATGTATACAGCATATAGGTGGGTCATATTTCCTTATCCCATTTTCCAGTCTGCATCTTTTGACAGTTGAGTTTAATCCACTGGAATTCAGTGTTATTACTTTCAAGGAATTATTGATATTAGCCATATTTTTTTTGGACTTGTGTTTGCCATACTTTGTTTTATTTTTCTCTTTTTGTCCTTTTTGTTGCTTTTACACTCTCCTCCATCTCTGCCTCTCCTGTTTTCTTCTTTCTTACTGCAGAACTCCCTTTAGTATTTTTTGAAGGACAGGGTTCTTGTTGGCATACTCTTTAAATTTTTGTTTGTGAATATTTTGAACTCTCCAACATTTTTGAATGCTAGCTTAGCTGGGTAGAGTATTCTTGGTTGGAAATTTTTTCTTTTAGTACCTTGACTATATCATACCACTGCCTTCTGGCCTCCATGGTTTCAGATGAGAAATCAGCACTTAATCTTATTGAGCCTCCCTTGTATGTGATGGTTTTCTTTTCTCTTGCTGCTTTTAGAATTTTCTCTCTGTCTCGAGCATTGGATCATTTGACAAGTATGTGTCTTGGGGTGTGCCTGTTGGGATTTATTTTGTTTGGGGTGCATAGTGCTTCCTGGACATGTACATCCATGTCTCTCAGTAGATTTGGGAAGTTTTCAGCCATTATTTCCTGCAACATGCCTTCTGTCCCCTTTCCCTTCTCTTCTCCTTCTGAGATGCCTATAATACGTAAGTTTGTGTGTTTTGCATTATCATTCAGGTCCCTAGGTCCTAGCTGCATTTTAAAAATCTTTTTATAGATCATTCTACTATCTGTTTGATTTCAGATGTACTGTCTTCCACATCGCTAATTCTCTGCTCTGCCTCTTCTAATCTGCTGCTATTTGCTGAGAGTGTATTTTTGATTTCTTGATTTTGTTCATCCCCATCATATGTGTTATCTTTCTGCATATATCTGCAATTTCCTCCCCAATGTTTTCTTCATATTGTAAATCTCTTCCTTTACTTCATTAAGTTTGTCTCTAATATATGTTTTGAGATCTTTAATTGCTTATCTGATGTTCTGCTCCCCTTTCTGGTTTTTAGTTTGTTCATTGGATTCGGCCATGTTTTCCTAATTATTAGTTTGTTTTGTTGTTTTTTGTTGCTCTCTGGTAATCATTTTATCTTGACGGGTTTAATCAGTTCCTTAGCTTCTTTTTCTAGTCTTGGGGATTAATTAGTTGTTCATGTGTAAGTGTTATGTCTTCTTCTTGTCACTTTGTTCTTCTTACTCTATTTTCTTGTTGCTGGCTATTTTCACCTTGAAGGAAAATATTAAGGCCAGGGAAAGCAAAATGAGTAAGAAAAGAAAATGTATAAATGAGTATTGTTAATAAATGTTAACAGAGCAACAGTGTGAGATCTAGGAGAATGGATATTAGACTCATGTAAGTTGTGTAGGGTTATAGCAGTAAGTAGAGCATGTATAATGAGATAGTCAACTGAATATGGGGAGTAATATAGTATGAATTAAAAGGCCAGTGTTTTCATGAGAGATGGATAGAAAAAAAAAGACAATAATATTCGGAGTGGATAAAAGACAGAAAACAGAACAAAGGTATTAGAAATAAAATGTCAGACAATTTGTGTGCCAAAGAAAGGGAGGTGGAATGTAAGAGAAACAGTAGATGATGGAGGATAGAAAGATGTGGGGGAAAGGGGATAGGTGGTGGCCAAAATCAATCCACACAGAAAAGAGGAAATGGAGGTTGAGGAAATACATCAAGTGTGAAGTGTTTCCTGCAGTAGCTATTATGTTATTATAATAAAATAAAATAAGAAGAAAAAGAGAGAAAGAAAGAAGAGAAAAAGGGGCAATAAAAGGGGAGAAACAAGCAAGAAAATGAAAAAGAGAAAAAACTAAATAACTGAAAAAGGACCTTGGGGGATAAAATGGGAGAAAAGACCAGGAGACCATGCAATTTTAACAACCAAGACAAAAAAAACAGCAACCAACCTTTCAAGCTAGGAATCCTCTTTGCAATTAAACAATACACTTATCCATCTGACCTCCCCCTTTTCTCCTTTTCTCATTGCTCTCTCTCCCAGGGCAGCAGGAAACCTGCCTGAGAGGTCCAGCAAGTGATTCAAGTAGGTCCTTGTTGAACCAACTCAACACAGAAGACTATGACTCTTTATTTCCAGCCTTAGATCACCTACACCTCACCAGAAACCCCAAATATGCTACTGGAAGCTTGGATAGCACCTCCTGCAATCCCTCCCCCTTAGGTGTGGTAGAAGAGGTCTAATTGATTTTCTGACTCCATCTTCTCCCAGACCAAGTTTCTCATCCCAGGACTTTTAGGTAAATTGGGCTTTCTCAGCAGATTCACCTCTCCTTTTTTCCTAGACTCTCCCCAAGACAGCTGGTACACTCCTCCAATTTCAAGGAGAGAGAGAAAGAGAGAGAGAGAGAGAGAGAGTGAGAGAGAGAGAAAGAGAGAGAGATAGAGAAGAAACAACACAAATGCTGTGGGCTAGGGTAATCAAGGACCTCAGATGGACCTCAGGACATGGTGGATTCGGGTATGGGAAGTCTGTGATATTGCAGACTCAAGGTGTGTGTGTCTCTGGAGTGTGGGCCACCAGGGTTTAGATGACACAGACCTGGGAAACACACATCAGGTTAATATGGGGCCTGGGAGCACTGCAGCAAAACAAAGCCTTCAGGGATCACTGTGGCAGGGCCACCAGGCCTAGGAGGAGGGGTCCTGCCCACAACTTCTGACCTCCATGTCAGAAACCCCAAATTCCACCTCTTACAAGAATCTCTTCTCTCACTGTCTCACCAAATCGACATCCAGGCACCTGCCCTGCTAGCCCCTGAAACTGCCTGCTCAGGTTTTGGGAACACCCTAACATAACAAAGATCCCCAGGATCACTGTGGTCCAGCCACCAGTCCTAGGGGGAGGGGCTCCACCCACAACTTCTGACCTCCATGTCAGAAACCCAAAATTTCACCTCTCGCAAGAATCTCCTTGTCAATGTCTCACCAAATTGACATCCAGACACCTCCCACCCTGTAAGCCCCTGAAACAGCCCGCTCAGGGCTTGGGAACTCCCCAGCACAGCAAAGACTTCAGGAATCACTGCTGCCGGGCTGCCAGCCCCAGGGGCAAGTGTCCTGCCCACAACCTCCGACCTCCGTGTAAGAGACCCAAAATTCTACCTCTTGCAAGAATCTCCTCTGTCACCCTCCCACCAAATCAACCTCCAGACAGCTCCTGCCCTGCAAACACCTGACACAGTCTGGTCCAGCAGTCCTCCAACCCTACTCAGCCACTTCTTTGCAGGAGAGATTATGAGGTGCACTCACTCAGATGCCATCTTGCCCTGCCTCTCCACAGACACTTGAGAATTTAAAAATCTCACTCTTTTTACAGATATTTCCTGTCAGTTCTGTTTCATTGGAGAATCATGACTAATACATACAGTAACTACAAAATTATGTGTATTGACCACAGCTATAGAAAATGAGTAAAAGTATTGAAATCTTTGGGAGCAAGGATTTTCAATATGGAATATAGGCATTACAAAAATAAAAGGGGAAGTAAAGGATTCTACTTTGATGTATTTTATTGATGTTTAATTGGAATTGAAATTAAAGGAATTGATATGATCTCCTGTGTTCTGAAATATATATTTGAACATATGTAATATTTCTTCTCAGTGAAATATCTGATGTCATTTCTTATTTTTAAAAATATATTGAAGCATATCACTCATACATTAACATACATAAGTGTAGAGTAATAGTTGTGAACTTACAAAACAGGTATAACATCATACAGGGCTCTTATACTTCACCCTATCACAAATATCTTACATTGTTGTTAAATGCTTTAAACTGATGATTAAAGATCATCCTCATTATATTACTACTAACCAAAGTATTTTCCCCAACCCACCCTATTATTTTTATATCATTTATGTATGAGCATACATGAACTATAAGTGTATAGTAAAACTTGTGAACTTACAAAGCAAACATACATTACATGCAGTGGTCCTATATAGCAACCCTCCACCAACACCTTGCATTGTTGTGAGACATTTGTTACAAATTATGAAAGAATATTTTCAAAATATTACTAATTATAGCCCTTATCTTACATTTGGTGTATTTCCCTCAGTCGACCCTATTATTTTTAAATGTATTATTATAACAGAAGTTTTAAACTTACAAAACAATCATGTCCATGTGAAGAATTATGAAAGAACAATCTTCAAACAACACACCACAGCATGGTGGAATATTTGTTACATTTTATTAGATAATATTATCTGATATTATGAGGGCAATAGTGTGAATTTGGCATACATTTTCCATACTCCCCCATCATCCACATAGTACATCTTGAGCATAGATGCAAGAATATTACACTATTGCTACTAAGTACAGTTCGTGGGTCACTCCAGTTGTATTTTACCCATGCTTCTCCACATTCCCACCACCCTGCAATACTGATGTACATTTGCTCTAGCTAACAAAGAACACTCTCACATCTGTACCATCAACCACAATTCTCGTCCACATCTGGGTTTACTGTGCTATGCAGTCCCTAGATTATTCTCTAGCATTCTGTCAACTGGCATTTATATCCCTAGACTATCATTTTCAGCCACATCTCTATTTATAAACCAGCTGTTACTCACTATAATGTGTTACCATTAACTTTGTTCATTTCCACACATTTACAGTAAAGTTAATTAAAACATTTACTTACATTAAATACCAGTAGTTCATCTCATTCCTCCTCTTATCTCCTTTAAGAATCCACCACAAACCATCAGATCTTGAAGATATTTTCCTACAGTTTCTTCTAGAAGCTTTATGGTTTTTGCTTTTATATTTAGGTTTTTAATTTATATTGAGCTAATTATTAGACAAGGTATGAGATAGGGGTCCACTTTCCTTCTTTTGGCTATGGATCTTCAGTTCTCTCAGCACCATTTGTTGAATGGACTGTTCTGCCTGAGCTGAGTGGGTTTTATAGGCTGCTCAAAACTCACTTGACCCTAGATGTGATGGTCTGTTTCTGGGCCATCAATAAGGTTCCACTGGTCTCTGTGTTTGTCTCTATGTGAATACCAATGCTGTTTTTCCACTTCAGCTGGGTAATATTTTATAAAGTCCAGAGATGAGAGTCGTCCAGTTTTTCTTCTCCTTTTTAAGATGTTTCTGGCTATGCAGGAAACCTTAATCTTCCAAATAAAGTAGATAATCATGTTTTACATTTATTTTAAAATTCTAGTGGAATTTTTATCAGTATTTCATTTAATCTGTATATCAATTTGAGTAATATTGACATCTTAAGGGTATTTAGTCTACCAGTCCACGAGCATGCAATGTTCTTCCTATTATTAAGACCTTTTTGATTATTTATTTTTAACTTTGAGTTGTGGTTTTCTGCATACAAGTTATTTATATTGTTGGTTAAGTTAATTCCTGAATATTTGGGTTATATCTGCCATATTTTATTTTCATCACTCTTTGACACTTTTAATTACTTTTATTGATATGATCTTCATTTCTAGCTTCTCAGGCCTCTCTTGTCTTTCCTTTTCATGCTGTAGAACACACTTTAGTATTACATGCAAATCTGGCCTCTTGGTTACAAACTCAGTTCTTTTTATCTGTAAATATTCTAAACTTGCCCTCATTTTTGAAAGTCAATCTTTCCAGATATAAGATTATTGGCTGGAAGTTTTTGTTTTCGTTTTATGCTAGAGCTGCAATCTGATCTGGATGGAAAGAAGCTGGTCCCTACTACTTGCCCTGTGATTTCCAGTCTATCCCTCTTCCCCTCATGCCAGGCATTGGGTGAAGATGGTGGCTCCTGGTCTCTTTCTGACTTCGACAAGTTCAAACTTCAGCTGTTCTTAGGATTATCCTTTAGCCTGTTAAATGTACTAATCAGTAGCTGAAGTTGGTGCCCAGCCATTTCTTCCTCCTCCATTTGGGGGAAGTGGAACTTCCAATTCCAGCCATAGAATAGCTCCCAAGGTGGCTTGTGCCTATAGGGGAGGATGGGCACCAGCCTCCATATCATGGAGTGCTCTACTTATGAATCTTCTCTACAGATGAGCAGTAGCCCCATTCCATTCTTTTGAGGATGTTTCAGGGTGTTCTTCTGGTCTCCTGGAGCCACCAAACAGGTGCTTTAGGTAGTTCTGCTTGATTCCTAACTCCCCTATAGAAGTAGCTCATTCTAAGAGCCCCTTACTCTCCTACCATCTTGCTGGTTGTTCTAAACATGTGTAATTTTAATTAAAAATAATTTGTGATAACATACAAGGTCCTACATAATCAATGCACTGCAGGAAAATTAAGTTAGGAGATATATTTTAAAATAAGATCCAAATCCCACATATTTGAGTCTAAATTGTATCAAATCCATTTTTCATGGTGCATAGTGAGTAGTATTAATATAAAAAATATATATTGATACAATCACAGTAGTATTATAGTTTATCTGTCTGTAATGAAAAAAATCCATAGAAAGTCATGTGTATAATCATATTTTATGGGAAAATTGTTTCTGTAACAGTCAAAATATCCTAATAACATAAATTTATAATTTACTTTTCTTGTCAATACAATTCCTGGAAAATTTTGCTGTATCTTCCTTAAGACATTAAAGAAACAAAATCATCACACTTCTACAATTTAGGTCTCTTTTCCAACAAATTCAACTTATTATTTATGAAATGAGTACCCATTATATGGCTGGTAATATTCAGTTTTATCAGGAGAAGAAGTGTATGCCCTCTAAAGTCTTAATTGTTGCTTTTCCTAAGGAGAAATGAGACATAATATAAATTATAGAATAATTTCTAATATGAACTCTCTAAGTGAGGTGTGTGTTTAGCTTTATGGATGCAGTTTTCTTGCTTGGAAAATTTTATTTTCATCTTGTTTAAACCTTGTATTGGTAATAAGGTCTCTGAAATTGTGGAGCAAGAAAATTCTGTGTTAACTTCTGGATTTTCTAACCTAAAAAATTTAGATGTTTGTAAAGATGTTAAAATGGTGTCATGCAAAACTTTAATTATAAGCTATTTTTCAAAATCAAATATTAATTAGATAAGAAAAAGTGTGTTTTTAAAGTAATATTAGAATTGGTGACTAAATAAATATATAAAACACTTCAGTCCTAAAAATGTGCATATCCATACAAGTGTGACCAATAAATTTTAATGCAAATTTTTCTTGTGCCTAAAGTGTGTTTCTAACCCTTGCACATTGATTTAAATTGCCTAGATGGTAATAGTCAACAAGGATTTTGCAAAGCTTGTGGAGACTTCATTCTAGAAAGGCACTTTTGATTCTTTATCACTCCTGTCCCATATGATTAGACAGATAAATGAAAGAACTATAATTTAGCAATGTACTTTAAAAGAAAAATAACCCATTTTCAGAGAAATTTTTAAGTGTAAGATTCTTTTGTTATTGATATATTAAATTTTAAATTTTGATTTGTCTTGATATCAAAGATATATTTATGATAACTTTGCTTAATGAAATCATTTTCTTTTTCCCTATATAGTGGAAACTTGAAGTAACTTTTTGTTAGAGAAAGAAGCTTCAAAAATGGTATGTTTACACATCACCATACATAAAAGTGTAAGTTACAGAAATAACATAAGATTAACTTCTGGTTAATTTCCAATATAAGGTTAATTCTAGTCACATGCCTCTTGCTTTTGATACATCTTGGATAATTGACTGTATATAATTTTTGAAATGATGATTTTAATGTGTATAATTCATATATTTGTATGATTAGTTATACCTAGTAATCTCACACAGCAAGTTGTGTGATTGAAATTTATGAGGACTTTTTGCTTCTCTAGCAAATAACTATTGATCCATTGGGTAAATTTAAGGAAAGTTATAGAACCTTTTCCTGAACAAAATATTATTTGAAAATCAGCTCAATTTTTCTAATTATATGGGATTTAATTAGGTTTACTTTAAAAGTGGGAGTTTTAAATAAGTTCCCTCCCACATTAACAAATTCTGTTGTTTTTGTGCCAAAATATTTTACTTCAAATATGTATATATTCAAGGGGAAACTTTAGGAAATGTATTGTAATTTCTTGAATGTATACATTGATCATGTAGCCTGATGTGGACCTCAGCTGCTACTTTTCTCAAGAAGTTATTGACATATTTCTTGTAATCTTTGTTTAGAAAAATTAAGTCAAATTTGTAAATGAAGGAGTGGGGTGAGGGTGGGTTGGGGTATATGGGGGCCTCATTTTTTTTTATGTAACAGCTAAAAAAATAGAGGAAGAAAGAAAAGTTTTAAATGAAGATATAAAGGAAAATAATTACTTAATATTAAAGTTAATATTTACTGTTAAAATATTAATATTTATTGTAAAAAGTACTTTTAAATTCTTATATTCACTATTATACTTTCAAAGTATTATATATAATATATAATGCTTTGTAGAATCTTAAAATATTTTAGTTGAGAATTAATGCTGCAGATGTTTCTTTGTTTCTATCTTTATTCACTCATTTAACAAAATTTGTTCACTCTATAATGATTTTTAAACATTTTGTGCTTAATATAATAATTTTCTTTGCAAAGTTTCACTATGTAGACAGAGCAGAGGAAGGAGTTTGTCTCTAAATTAGGCACAGATTTGGTACTATTTAAGGAAAGGTAAGGATAGTAATAGTAACAGTGTGGTTAAGGATAAAATAACATCTTCCAATGAATGTTAGGAATACTTACATTAATATTTATAGCAAAAAAATAGGCAGAATGTGCTTACAACTGTTTTATATACTTTACATTATTAATGCTATGTATTTTATCTGAGGTAAGAAATAATGAAGGATTTCCACCAGATAAAAGAAATGAGGGGTGGATGGTAGTGTAGAGGAACCAGGGAAACTTGACTTTCACATTTTATTTTCTAAACCCATTTTTCATTTGATTTTATATGATGCCCTGCACTTTTGAGTTTTTAATAAACAAAACAAATTACTTTTTCCACAGTTTTTAATTAATAGTATACCATCTGTGCTTGTGTATTTGTATATCATTAACACATCAATTAACTGAAATTAAATAGCAATTCTGTACTTTATGTTACATTTCTCATTAAATTAAATTGTATACAACTTTTGTGAAAAACAACATGTAAGGAATTTTTTTTTTACTTTTTATTTCTTTATCCATGCCATATAGTTATTTTCCTGTGAAAACACATGATTATAAAAAGAAAATAACCACTTAAGGGACGTTGTTGTGAATTTATTTGTACAATTGGTTATAAATTATCTGCCTATGGAGTTAAAATTGTTCTTTATGTCCTTCTTTGTCTCTTTCTAATCATCCCTTTCTTCTATGCTATTATTTATGACACACATTGGGTAGACATGATATTTTCTATGAGAAAAATAAAAGAGCATGAAGGCTTTTTAAACAAACAAAAAAGTTTTTAAAGTGTCAGAAAAAACCTACTTAAGTACGCATTTTCCAACATTCAACTAAATTAAAGTATTCTTGGAAATTATCATAAGCATTCTGATAATTTGAGCTATTATAATATAAATATAATGGGAAAATAAAATAATAAGAAAAATATGTGCTAAAAGTACATATGAATTACAAAGACCATGTTATCAAATATTTCTGTTTTAAGGGGAAAGGGAATTTAATATATATGCAAATATGTTTCTTGTTTGGGTCATATGAAGACATTATCAACTAGGTTTTATTTGTATTATATCGGGTAAATTCCATATGCATTAAATATGCATTTAATTTGTATTAAGGTATATTCTTTGAGCATATAATAAGCTAATGGTCATATATAAAGGAATAATCAACAATGGTTTCTTGTTTTGGAATTGTGTGTGAATATTCCAAGAAATATCATTAATGCATTGGATGTTTTGACAATTATCCTAGTTATTGAAAGCTGTAAATTGAATAAGGTTAACACAATTCATCAACCACACCCAAACTAAATTCCAAGTGTTTCTAATGACTAGGCTCCTAGTTTGTTTGTTTTTTACTTTTTAAAGTTTTAAAATCTGTTGGTTTCATTTTCTCCAGAAGGAGCACTGTAGAGACAGAAGTTAAACATCTATAGTCTCACTGTGGTGAATGAATTTATCATCTGTCTCTCTGATTTCCCAGAAGTGTGCTATTCTCTCTTTGTAGCTTTTGTTGTCATCTATAAGGTCACCTTGATGGGAGATGGTACCATTCTCCTCACCGTGAGAAAAAGCCTGCACACACCTATGTGTTATTTCTTAGCAATTTGTCCCTTTTATATGTATTCTACCCATGACCTACTGTTCCCAAGATGCTTGAAAACCCCTGAGTGAAAGCAAAGTATTTCTTTGGTTGGGTGTGTGCTTTGCAGCTCTATTTCCTTGTGGGCCTGGCAGGGCCAAGGACTTCCTTCTTGCCATCATGGCTTATGACTTGTTTGTGGGCATGTTTCCACCTTCATTACATCCTCATTATGACCAACATATTCAGAGCCCAGCTAATGGCTAAAATCTGGGGGGCAGGATTTCTTCATTCCTTTCAACATACAGTGTTCCCATTACACCTATAATTCCAATCAGGTTAACCAGTATTATTGTGACATCCTACCAGTGGTGGCCCTCTCCTGTTCTCCCATGCATGTGGCAGAAATGATTGTTTTAGAGTCACAATAATTTTATAGTACAATACCAGTAAGTCCACTCTAGTCCATATTTTATTCCTCCATCCTGAGGACCCTAGGATGGAGATGCCCAATCCACCTCTAAATTGAGAGGGGGCTTAGATTGCACTTGGATGATGGATGTGATTCATTTGCTTGCAGTTGTAGACACTCTTGGTTCCTAAGTGTGGTGGCTGACCAATCCTTCCTCTCTGTTAGCTGACCTGCGTAAGTCTAATGAACTGGAGAGCAGGTGTTGCAACTCTACTGAGGCTCAGGGTCCAGCTGGCACATGAACAGTCAAGAGATTCAAGTCTCTGAGCATATACCAACCCCAGCACCAACCACAGGTTCAGTAAAAGTAACAGAAGAGGCATGTGTAGAGAAGTCACATCTAAGTCCAACTCCATCACACTCAGGAGCACAAATTCCAAAATAGGGCCCACTGGCAAGGCACTGAACTACAGTGCCATCTGTCATGACCATAGGACCTGGATGTCTATAGAATTATTGTGAATCTAGCAATGGAAGAAACTCTATCACTGATGTGGAGACAGTGGCCATGGAAGTTGCTGATGGGAGGGACAGGGAAGAAGAGGTTTGATATACGGGCATTTTGGGGACTTGGAGTTGTCCTGAATGATATAGCAGGGACAGATAGAAGACATTATTTATCCTGTCATACCCCACTGAATGGGCTGGGAGAGAGTGTAAACTACAATGTAAACTATAATCCATGCTGTGTAGCAGTGCTCCAAAATGTATTCATCAAATGCAATGAATGTGCCAAACTGATGAAAGAGGTTTTTGATGTGGGAGGAGTGGGGGTGGGGTGGGATGTGAGTGTATATGGGAACCTTATATATTTTAATGTAACATTTTGTTTGAACTATGCATCTTTCAAAAAAATTAAAAAATCAATAAAATTTTTTTAAAAAGAAGAAATACTTGTTTTAGTGGAAAGTGATGTCTTGGGAAACACTGCCTTCCTGATCACCTTTATCTTTTTTACCTCTATTATATCAAACATCTTCAAGGTCTAGCAGCAGAAGGGAAGAAGCCTTTTCCACATCTCCTTGTGTACTGTCTTTTGATGGCACAGCAACCTTTACATATAACTGTTCTTCCTTAAGTCAAGAGTCCCTAGCCAGAGAGAGATTCATCTCAATATTTATGGGTTATTACCCCAAGGTTAAACTCCATCATTTAGAGCTTGAGAAACACAGAAGGTAAAGGGGGACTCAGAAAGGTTTTATGTCATGAAGCATATTTAGAGATCACATAAAATTTACTAAATTACTTAATTAGCACTTTACTTAAATTAACTTCATAAGAATAATTGTAAGTATTCATAGAAAAAATCTCTAGATATCTCTCTCTCTGAGGGGAAAAATGCATATGTATTTAGACAAATTATAGCTCTCTCCCACATACATAACCTAATCTGAGAGTTATGACACTGCATATATGTGTATCAATCTCTATCTTTTAGGAATAAAAAAATTATCATCCAAAAAATATCTTTGAAATAAAACAGAAGACAATAATTTCACTGCTTTATGTGATATGAACTGGATGTGTCTTTGATCATTTGGATCTAAGGTCACTTTCTCTATGTTCATATCTATATCCATATCAACATCAATATTCATATATATAGCAATGTCTATGTCTCTATATATTTAATATATATCTGTAAATCTATAATCATGTTTCTGTTTTTCCTTTTATTTTTCTATGTGTATCAAACTTTCTGTAGGTATTCCACTTATTTTCTTTACCTAAATTGCCTACCTGCTTATCTTCACATAACTCATTTATACCTGCTTAACTTTATCAGTACACTTTTCTTCTTCAAATTTCATTTTCATTATTCTATATCTCCACTTTTCTGATATTTTCTGAACATTTTCTCTCTTCTTTACAATTCTTCCTCCAATTTGAGGACTTACTTTTTTGTATCTCTGATTTTAGATATCCAATTCATTTCACTATATTACTATCACCTTTTTTTACACTTTTTTATTAAGTTAATAGATCACAAAGAATGCTACATTAAAAACATTTAAAAAACATAAAACCATAAGAGTATCAGTAAGTGCGCTCTAATCCATACTCTATTCCTCCATCCTGTGGACCCTGGGATGGTTATGTCCACTGAACCTCTATATCGAGAGGGAACTTAGATTCCACATGGATGATGGATGCAATTCTCCTGCTTGCTGAGTAGGCATTCTTGGCTCCTTGGTGTGGTGGTTGACCTTCTTCACCTCCCTGTTAGCTGGCCGGGGTAAGTTCAATAAACCAGAGGATAGGAGTTTCAAGCTTGCTGAGGCTCAAGGTCTGACTGTCACATGGACAGCCCAGAGATAATGGAAGAAATTGTAGTATTGATGTGGAGAAATTGGCCATGGTAGCTGCTGAAGGTAGGGAGAGAGAAGAAGAGATATCATGTGGGGGCATTTTCAGGACTTGGGGTTGTCCTGGGTGGGACTGCAGGGACAGATGCTGGACATTGTATGTCCTGCCATGGCCCACTGGGTGGACTGGGGGAGAGTGTAAACTACAATGTAAGCCATTACGCATGTGGTGCAGCAGTACTCTAAAATGTATTCACCAAATGTAATGAATGTTCCACGATGATGAAAGAGATTGTTGATGTGGGAGGAGTGGGGTGAGGGGGTTGGGGGGTATATGAGGATCTCATGTTTTTAATGTAACATTTAAAAAATTGAGAGAAAAAACCATAAGAGTTTCCTGTACACCCCACTCTCCACGCCCCCACCCCATCATTTTTGTAAATGATATTTTTGAAGATATATATTTCAGAAAAAAAAAAGGTTACCTTAAAAAATATAAGAGCTTTCAGTATACCCCACATTCCCCACCCCACTCCTCCCACATCAACAACCTCCTCCATCATCGTGGAACATTCATCGCACTTGGTGAACACATTTTGGTGCACTGCTGCACCACATAGATACTAGCTTACCCTATAGTTCACACTCTCCCCCAGTACAGTTAGTGGGTTATGGCATCTGACCCTGAAATATTATGTAGGACAGCTCAAAGTCCCAAAACTGCCCACACATCACATTTCTTCTTCCCTCTCCCTGCCCTCAGCAAATACTGGGGTCACTTTCTCCACCTTGCTGCTACAATATCTTCTATTACTAGTCATAATAATTTTATAGTAGAATATCAGTAAGTTCACTCTAATCTATATTTTATTCCTCCATTCTATGGACCCTGGGATGGTGATGTCCTCTCCACTATTATCTTAATCTCAACATATTCAAAATGAAAGTATCATTTTGTAGCACACACAAATCTCATCATTTACCTTGTATTTTAGCCATTTTTATCAATTTTCCCAGCTATTCAGATTAAAATTGCTGAAATTATGCTCAGATTATATTAAGATTAAAATTGCTGAAATTCTGTGTTTAGTCTCCGTATATTTTCAATATCCTCCTTTCCCACTTATTGTTGATTTCCAGCTTCATTCCATTATGGACATAGAAGTTGCTTTGTATAACTTAAATATCTTTAAATTTATTCAGATCTGTTTTGTGGCTCATGTGGTCTATCCTGGAGAAAGATCCATCAGCACTTTTGAGAAGAATGTTTAACCTACTGATTTAAGGAACAATGTTCTGTGTTTATCCATCATGCCCAGGTGATTTCTCATATTGTTCAAATTCTCTGTTTTCTTTTTTATTTTCTGTCTAGTTGTTCTATCTATTGGTGTCTATGGTATGTTGCAATCTACAACAATTATTGTAGAGGCATCTATAACTCTTTTTAGTTTTGCCAGTTTTCTTCATGTATTTTGGGGCAACCTGGTTAGGTGCATAGATATCTATGACAGTTTCTCTTTTCTGATGGATTGTACTTTTTATTAGTATATAATGGTCTTCTGTATCTCATCACTTTTTTATTTAAAACCTGTTTTGTCTGACATCAGTATAGTTACCCCTACTCTCTGTTGTTAATAATTTGCATGAAATATCCTTTGGTAGCTTTTCATATTCAGTCTACTTGTTTTCTTGGTTTGAAGGTGAATCCCTTGCAGATGATAAATGAAATGCTCATATTTTCTTACCTGTAGTCTATCAGCCTATGACTTTTGATTGGGGAGATAATCAATTAACCTTCAGTGTTATTACTGTAAAGGAATTCCTTACTAAGACTATTTTGTCCCTTAGATTTCCCATGTCATATCTTATTTTTTGTCCAACTTTTAAACCCTTTTCATTACCTTTACTGATAGTCTTCACTTCTACACACTTCCAACTCTCTCGTATTTTCTTTTCTGGCTGCAGAACTGTCTTTAGTATTTCCTGCAGAGATGTATTCTTATTTACAAACTCTCTTAATTTTGGTACATATGTGAACATTTTAAACTCACCATCATATTTGAAGGAATGAAGTTCTAGAAAAAAATTCATGGCTGGCAATCTTTCTCTTTCAATACCTTAATTATATCATACTACTACCTTCTCATTTCCATGGTTTCTGAAGAGAAATCTGTATTAAATTCTTGTTGGATATCCCTTTTATGTGATGTTTCCCTTCTCTGTTGCTGCTTTCAGAATTTTCTCTAAATTTGGCATGTAACATTCTTAATATCATGTGTCTTGATGTAAGTCTATTCGGATTTATTCCAATTTTAGTATGTTCTCCTTCCTGGATATGTACATTCATGTCTTTTAAGAGAGTTGGGAAATTTTCAACCACTATTTACTCAAATACTCTTTCTTCCCCCTTTCCCTTCTTTTCTACTTCTGGAACTCCCATAAAACATATGTTAGTGTGCTACATGCTATTATTCAACTCGCTGAGACCCTGCTCAAATTTTCCATTGTTTTCTCTCACTGTTCTCTCTTTTCAATTTCAGCTGTTTTGTCCTCTACTTGGCTAATTCTTTCTTACATGATTTCATATCTTCTGTTGTATTCCTATATTGTATTTTTAATTTCACTTGAGTCTTTTTTTCCATAAGCTGTTATTTTTCTATATAAAGTTTCAATTTTTTATTGTCCTCAGTGTATTGTTAATGCCTTTTATTTCTTTAGGCACATAGTCCTTCAACTCTATGATTTGATTTAGGATATTTGTATAAACCTCACTGATTGGTTGTTTCAAATCCTGTGTCTCATCTGGATCTATGATTTGTTTCTTTGAGTCATCCTTTCTCTTAGTATGTCTTGTAATTTTTTCTTAGGTGTCTGGTTTTGATAATGCATTTTTTTTCTGGTGTTATTTTTCTTTCTTACATAGGGATATACTTTAAATAACTGTGTGCTACCCCTTTATTTTGGCTCTTGTTTCAAATTGTTATATATATTTATAATTACTCCTGTTTAACTTCTCCAACCAGGGCTAAGGTCCCAGTAATGGTGTATAGGCTAGATTCCAAGAGCCTTGGAGAGGGGGCCAATAAAGATATCTGATTGCCTTAAATTTTATTTAGTATAATTTTTCCTTTCTTTTCATGCATTTTTCTAGTTTTCCAGCAGATAGCATTCTTTGGAAGACATCACAGCTTAGACCTCAAATGCTAGGGGTTGATGCATTCAATGTTCCAGCCACATGAAACTCCTTTTTCTTTTTTACTTATCTCTCTTCAGGGTGATGTCTTGGCTTTCTCTGGTGTCATAAGCCCCAGAGCAGACCTCCAGACAGTCTCTACTTGTCCTCTAGCTACTTTTTTCTGAGAAAAAAGATACTTCTTCATTTCCAGTCCTCCATTTTCCAGGAAGTCAACATATAACAGACATGTGCTTTTTTCATTGAAAACATTTTTATTGAAATATATAATTCATACATGAACAACTAAAAAGTGATTAGTAAAAGTGAAATTACAAAACAAATAAAAAACAAACATACATCCCACCACCAACACCTTCCATTGTTTTTGAAAATTTGGATATTTGTCGTTATGAAAACATTCTAAAATTGATTGAGTTGATGACAGTACAACTCTTGATGAAAATAAGAACCACTGAGCATGCACATTGAATGGATTATTCAAGACATGGGACTGTGTAATTTAGTGAATTCTGTGGTGGATGATGGAGTATGGTTAGTGTAACAAATATGAGAATGTTCTCTCAAGAGCTATAACAAATATATAACACTTACAAAGGGTATTAATAATAAGGTGATTTGGGAGAAAAATAGACCAAATGTAAAATATAAAATATAGTTAGTAATAATACATTGTAATATCTTTTAAACTAAGAAAGTGTGAGTTATCCACCTTAATTATTTTTCAAGATGTTTTTGGATATTCAGAGCCACTTACTTTCAAAATAAATTTGATAATTGTCTTTTTCAGTTATGTAAGATAGGTTCCTGGAATTTGTTTGAGATTGCATTCAATCTGTAAATCATTTTGAGGAGAAGTGACTTTTTTATAATTATTACAAAGAAAATTTAAATTAGTTAAATATTACATAAAATTCATAGGGTACTTCCATATTCCCCCTCCCTGCCCCACCTACACTTTCCCACATTAATTGCTTCCTTCATTAGTGTAGTACATACAGAGTTGATAAGCATATATTGAAGCAATGCTGCTAAACATGGATTATAATATATATTATAGTTTATACTCTGCCCCATGCAATTTTATAAGTTATGACAAAACATTTAATGTGGCCATCATTGCATCATCATGCAGGACAACTAGAATATCTCCAATATGCCCTCATATTACACCAATTTTTCTCCCTCACATCTCTCAGAATCTCCAGTGGCCATTGCCTCCACATCAATCATAAAATTTCTTCCATGGCTAGAATAACAATAAGTCTATAGTAGAATGCCAGTAAGTCCACTCTAGTCCATTCTTGAGGACTTTCCCAATCTTGAGAACTTTGTGATGGTGATGCCCAATTTGCCTCTAATTGAGATAGGGCTTAGATCATGTGGGTCAGTTGGGTGAGACTACATTGCTTGCAGTTGAAGACTCAATGTTCCTTTGGATGGGTGTTGCTCATCATCATTGCCTTTTAGTTATCCTGAGTGAGTTCAAAGATCTGGAGAGATGTGGCAAGTCTGCTGAGTTTCAGGGCCTGACTCGCATATAGACAGATCAAAGATTTAATTATCTTGGACATACACCTATGTGTACACTTTCCCATTCTATATACCTCCAAAGCATCTCCTTCAGAAAAGTTTTTGCTCTTTCTTTACCTCTTATTTTGATGACATTTCCCTGAAAGGCCTGCACTTTTGATATAGCACTTCCTTTTAAAATACTCAAAAAATGAGCATTATGTCTTCCAAAACATATACAGCAAACTTAAAGAATGTTTATATTTCCTAATAGCCAAAATCTGGTATAATCAATGATATGCCTTATTAAGTGAATGAATAAATGAAATGTGGACTAATCATTTGATGGAATATTCCATGAAATGAAAAGAAATCCCCTGATAAAATATCTTATTGATGCACTAAAAATATTGTGTAAACTGAAGAACTGGTATTGTAAAATTTCCTAATATGCATAACCTGCCAGGTACTATTCCAAATGTTTAGTCCTTCAAGTATGACACACTCTCAAGATGCTCCTGAGTGTGGAAACTGTTGT
Source organism: Dasypus novemcinctus (assembly GCF_030445035.2). NCBI lineage: Eukaryota > Metazoa > Chordata > Mammalia > Cingulata > Dasypodidae > Dasypus > Dasypus novemcinctus. The sequence continues at coordinate 8,640,411 of NC_080700.1, read as the reverse complement.
CAACTTATTAATAGATAGAAAGCAGAGGCACAGGAAATGAAGGGCGGTGACCACAAATTTAAGAGAACACTGTGTTGGGCTTTGGCACCAGGCTTGCTACTTGATGACAACTATGGTAGTTTGAGATTCCTTTTGTGAATCCCATAAATATCAGTTATATTTGTAAACTGGTCTCTTTCTCTTGGTGTGATGCCCTTTGATTGTAGCAAATTCAAAGCTTTTGTGTTTACTTAGTAAAATGAAGTTGGAACCTTTGATATGACCATGTCAGTAGGGTGTGACTCAGGATTTATTCCTCACACATTTTGTGGGCTGCTATAAATGAACTCCCACAGAAAAAGACACAGAAGAGGAGAGAACTTGGTCATTTCCTACCATGTGACAGAAAGATGAGTCAAAAAGCTAAAGCCTGGGAAAGATATGAGCAATTGGCCTTATAGTTATCAGCCAAAGACAGCAGAGTAGCTGAGCAGCTGAGAACACCTGAGAGACCAGGCAGAGGTCACATTCCCTTTTGCTTTAACATTTGGCAACATAATTTGGTGAAAATCAGCCTCAGTTGGACACTTTTAGGGCCTTGAAGCTGTAAGCTTTTAACCCAAATAAATACCCTTTATAAAAGCTAAAATATTTCTGGAACTTTTCATCTGCACCACTTTGTCTAATTTATACTAAAGGGAATTAGACTATACCCCAGAGACTGGGGAAATTGTGGCCATCATACCAAAGTTCTCAGAGGGTGAAGTCTGGAGCTCAGATCCACCAAGATGCTTGATGAAAGTGGAACCAAGTAAATGATTGTGGGGCAAACCTGTGGAAAGTGTGGGCCCTGATGAGGCCCCAAGAAAGAAACATCATCTTAAGAATGACTGTCAGTCTTTGAAATCTAATGAAGTATGCCCTTCAGGTTTTCAGAATTGTTGGGGACCATTGATGCAGGATTCTCTGCCAAATTTTCCTTGTGGTAATGTAAAGACTAATTCTATGTGTGTCCTTGTGTATAGTGGAAACAGATAAACTGTTTTATAAACTGCAGAGAGCCAGAAAGGATTTTGCCTCAAAACAAACCATATTTCTATAGCACTGATGCGATTTTGTACAACACATTGTTACTGATTTATAGTTTTTTGAATATTACAATATCCTTTTGGGATTCAGAAGGTAAAATGTAGCCATTTGAGATTATTTTTGTGAATCTCCCCAAAAACGAGAATAAATATGTTTGTAACTGGCCTGTTCCTTTAAGTGTGATACTCTTTGATTGTAGTAAATTCAAAGGTTTTAAGTTTAATTAATAAAATCAATTAAGGCCTTTAATTTGACCATGTCATGAAGGAATGACTCAGGGTCAGTCCTCAAACTCTTGATGAGCAGATATAAACAGACACTCATGGAGGAAGACATAAAGAGAAGAGAACTTAGTCATTTTGGTCCTTCCATGTGACAGAAAGGAGAAGCCTCAAGCAGCTAAAACCCCAGGAAGAGAGATGAGCCATTGTCCTGATACCTTGCAGCTAATGAGAGCAGAGCAGCTGAGCAGCTGAGAAGGCCCAAGAGACCAAGTAGAGATTGCCCAACATTTTGCTTCAACACATGGCAACAGACATTGTTAAGAAAGAAGCCTTGAATTGGACTCTTTTAGGGCCTTCCAGCTGTAAGCTTTTTTTAACACAAAGGAATATCTTTAAAAATCCAACAGATTTCTGGTCCTTTGCATCAGCAACCCTTTGAGTGAATAATACACAAACATTTGGACTATTGGCTGTGTGGTGGTTTGGAGTTGTATCTACCCTGATAAATGTGTTATCATCTTAATTCTTTCCTGAATTTGTGAACCCTTTGTAAAAAGGAGTTGATGAGGTTACTTAAGTTAAAAGTGACCCACCTTAGTCAGGATGAATCTTAATCCTATTCCTGGAAGCCTTTTTTAGTAGAATGAATTTTGGACAGACTAAGCCATTGGAAACTAGAAACTGAATTTCAACCAAATCCAAAAGATAAAAACAGAAACCAGGAGAGGTTGACATGTGCATTGCCATGTGACAGAGGAACCAAGGATGAAGGCTGTCATGCAGCCAGCCCTAAAATGTTGGTGTTTGGGAATAAAGCATCTTAATAGTACTTTGATTTTGATTTTGTTGTAGCCTTAAATCCATGAGTTAATAAATTTCCACTGTTAAATCCTAAACATTGCACAATATTTTCTTTAGCAACCAAAGAAAGTAAAAGAGGATGTTTTACTCATTAAAGAAATTGTGTGATTTTGGCCTCACTACTGAGAATGAAAATGGCTCCATTCTACTAGTTTCCAAGCATCTGACACAGGCTGTGAATTCCAGACTCCCTTCTGCTGCTTGCTCTCTGGGATCCACAGGAAATTCACAGCTTCAGATATTCCAATATTTCTCGATATACAAAAGTTCTTTTATGCACAACATCTACTTGGGACCTCTTCCCTCATGAACTGGAGCCAATTATCTGCTTGAAATTTTCCCTGGGCAATGGCTATTAGAGACAAAAGATGCTATATCCCCAAGGGTTTTCTCTAAAATTTTTGTGCCCACACTTTTTCAACTAAACCTAAATGCAGAGAAAATTGTTATAAAATAGCATATTAAACACAATAAAATCTCAATTGCATATGCCAACTCCTGCTTGCTTGCACCAGAAATGGATTGGATACCTGTATGAAATCCAGAATTGCTTATTCACATAAGAAAAGATGATTAAGTTTCCTGTTTAGTGTTTTTTTAAAAGATTAATTTAATTTATTTATTTCTCTCCTCTTCTCCCTCCCCCCCCACACCAGCTCTGGTTGTCTTTTCTCTGTGTCTATTTGCTGCATCTTCTTCATCCGCTTCTGTTGTTGTCAGCGTCATGGGAATCTGTGTTTCTTTTTGTTGCTTCATCTTGTTGTATCAGCTCTCCATGTGGGTGGCACCATCCTTAGGCAGGCTGCACTTTCTTTGGCACTGGGCGGCTCTCCTTACAGGGCACATTCCTTGCGCATGGGGCTCCCCTATGCGGGGACACCCCTCTGTGGCAGGGCACTCTTTGTGCACATCAGCACTGCACATGGGCCAACTCCACACATGTCAAGGAGGCCCAGGTTTGAACCATGGACCTATGTGGTAGACGGATGCCCTAACCACTGGGCCAAGTCCGCTTCCCTGTTTAGTGTTGATATCTTTTCTTCATCATCTCTTTCCATGAATCACCCTTACTTCTCTCCAGCACTGCTTATTTTTTGGGGAGAGAAACATTGTAAATTAAATTAGAAGAGAAAATATAGGTAAAGAAGGCAATCACACAATAGGACCAATATATTTTTTATATTATCATATTGAAAACTCATCCCAGCAGATTTAGCAGAATTGATAATTAATGCAAGTGAAGGGTGAATGGACAACACAGCATTTGATGGAGTCCTTTCCACCAAAAGAGGTAGGGATAGGTAGGGATAAGAGCAGCTCTGCTCTCTACCCATCATTTGTGTAGAATGTTATTTTAAATTATGTACACAAATTTAATTATAGTGGGTTGTGCTTTACCCAAAATTGGGAATAATTATTTTGTGTGTGTATATATATATATATTTCTATTTAGTTTTTATTTACAACTTTTCACCATTTTCTTTGCTTTGCCAGGTGGTACAAAATAATTAGGTAAATGGTGACATAAAAATAAAATATATGCACAAAGCCTTATATCTCAGAAATAATTTAAGAAATTTCCCAAAATATATTACGAAAAAGCATGCAGGCATTTGTCACTTATTCATCCATGCAACATCCATTCCAGCTTCTATATACAATTCACCCAAAATTATTAAGTTAATTATAAATTTATTAAATAATAAAAGGGTGTGTGGATGAAAAAATAAATGAATATATGTACTAACGAAAAATATTTCACCCAACTCTTCATATGAGAAACATGTTCTTCATGTCTTTGCAGAAATTGCAGTGAGTAATTTGCTTTTGTATTTAGATAAGCACACTCATGTAAAATTCTACATACCCCAGGAAACCCTTTCTGTGCATATTGTCCCCCTGCTGCTTCCAGTCTATTGGTAAATAAGTGGTCTCAGATTTGCAGTTTCTATTCACATCCATTCAGAACTCATTATATTAACTCAATCCCTTTTTCACACTAAGTTCAATTAGCAAAAGCACAGCATGAGGCTTTCCTTCAATTTTTTGGCCAGTTAATAAACAATAGGACTATGTTTTTAAGATGGAAAACATATAAATGCTGAAGGGATCGCAATGCTTAATGTTTTGTCAGTGATTTGTAATTCTTATTTAATTTTTTTTATCTTTTTTATCTCTACCTTGTGACTTTTTGCATGCTGTCTACTGTCTGCATTTATTCACTGTATGTTGTGTCTGTATTTATTTATTTTCCCCTCACCCCTTTTGGCTTGCTTGCTGTCTGCTCTCTGTGTTCATTCATTTTTTAAAAATTTAATTTCATTTATTCATTTTTTTAAAAATATTACATTCAAAAAATATGCGGTCCCCATTCACCCCCTCTGCCCCCACTCCACCACTCCCCCCACAGAAACACTGTCTCCCATCATCATGACACATCCATTGCATCTGGTGAGTACATCTCTGGGCATCGCTGCACCCCATGGCCTGTGGTCCACACCATAGCCCACACTCTCCCACGTTCCATCCAGTGGGCCATGGGAGGACATACAATATCCAGCAATTGTCCCTGCAGCACCACTCAGGACAACTCCAAGTGTTCATTCATTTTGGACTCTTCTGTGTTCTTGCTTGGCTTCCTTCTTTTTGTTGTATCACCTTTTTTCTGAGTCTGCTCTCCATGGTTCCTGTAGGCTGGGCAGCACTCTGTGGCATGCAGGAGAGCCTGCCTTCACAGGGAGGCCCTGGGACAAGAACTGAGGGCCTCCTATATGGTAAATAGGAGCTCAACTGATTAAGCCAGAGCCACTTCCCTCTTATTTAATTTTTTCAACATGACTTCCACTTAGAGTTCCTTCTCTATTTGGAATATTTTTTAAATGTTAAATTCATAAGGTAGGCATTACAGCAAATTCTATAGATAAGGAAATCATGTTTCCCAAAACTCCAAAGCAAGAAAATGGTAGAACTAAGGCAAAAATTATTTTCCATTGAAATCCATGAAGTTTTAACTTGACTAGACTGACACATGAAATTTCAATCTAGAAACCTAAAATTGGAAATTGTGAGGTAATTAAATTCTTTTCCTCTGTTTTCAAACTATGAAAACCTCTTTTATTTCTTCTAATTTGGTGGAGCAGTGGTCTGATCATTAGTTTGAAAATGTACCTTGTAGAAAATCTCAGGCAGCTCTTCATAAGATCTCAATCTTCAGAATGTAACTGTCTTCAGTAGGTTAGACCTACTTGTAGCTTATAGAACTAGCCATTTTATTCAGTGAGCTGAAACAATGCTATAAATAAACTGTGGACCTAAAACAGCAAAAACAACAAAACAAAATTTATGTAATAAAACCATTTTTAGTGCCCTGAAATAATATCCACCAGAAAGGAATAAAAAGAAAAAAATTGGGGGTCTTGCAGCTGGGAAGTCAGTATGAAAGACACACTCTCCTTGCTTTCTCACATTTAGCAGTTTCTCCTTGTTACAAGTGGTTACATTAGTCACAAGAGAAAGAGCAATGAAAGTATTATGTGACATATACTGACATGGTGACAGTTCCATTTTCAGTAAGAAATCAATGGTACAATTATAAGCAGATCTGGAAATGTACACCATTTCAAATAATCAAGGAAAATAGACAAGTCCAGGGGAAAATATATTATGCTTTAAGGTTCACTAGTGGAATGGATGGCTATTCTTCTTTAAGGTGTTACACAAACAAGGCAAATATCTGAAAATTATAGTGACATTATGAAAGGGAACATTCACAAGTAATTGGGTATGTCTCAAAATTCGTTAGTTACTCACATATTACCAAAAATCCATAAATCTGCCCATGAGCAGATTTATGAATTTTTCTCTTTCTGTCTTAGCTCATTGAAGTTTTGAAATATGCTCAGGATTTATGGGAAAATATAATATTTTACAAAACACAGCTGTCTTTATATTTCATATTATAATGCTTCATAATGTTATTAAATAAATACTCATTCCACAAATATTTTCTTATCATCATTCACAAGGAATGATACTAGCAATCATAATTCCTATTTTCTAGACCAGTGAATATTATGATGAATTTAATGACTTCCTGAATCAACAAACCAAACGACCCATCAATCTATTGCTTTTCAAGTAAGGTCATTATTTGCAAATATTTTTAAATTACAAAATATTGAAATATGTATGTATGGTAATAAAATCACCTTAGTTAGAAATTTCAAATGGTATAAATGGAAACAGTAGGAAGCAGAAGTACAACCATTTTCCAAGAGCTAATCTGAATAGATTGTGTTTTAAGGATTTTTGTAATATTTTCAGAGACCTTCATTTAGAAAAGTTTTAATAATATTAAAGTAATAAACAGGTTGTTATTGCAATTTTTCTTGAAGACTTTTTCCATAGTTATCTCTGATGGTGTTTATTTTATCTAATTTGATCTAAGTCCAATAACTCGTTGACTGAACTAATATATTTTGTATATAACTGGTAGAGATCCAAGGCATAATCATAGATAATTTTTTTCACTTTAAAAAATTAGAACAGGTGTAGGCTTTAAGAAACATCATGAAGGAATAAAGAGTTCCCATATACCTGCTTCTTATGCAAAATTTAATCAAGTATTAACATTTTTCATTAGTGTGATACTTTTGTTACAACTCATAAAACAACATCATTATATTTGTTATTAAATTTAGTACACTGTTTAAACTTTCTTGTTCAGTTCTATAGCGGTGTGTGTTTGGTAACTTAAATGCAATCTAAAATTTGCCTTTTTTCCCATTATTAAATATACAATTCAGTGGTGTTAATTATGTATGCTAAGTTGTGCCTCCATCCCATCATCCATGCCAAAATTTTCCATCACCTTAAACAGAAGCTCCATACAAATTGAATATTTACTCCCCATTCTGATTTCCCACTTGGCTCTGGTAACCTGTAGAATAGTTTCTGATTTCATGAATATGCTTAATCTGCTTATTTCATATATGTGAGGCCATACAGTATTGTTTGGTTTACTTCACTACCTCTGATGTCTTCAAGGTTCATCCATGTAGCAGCACATATCAGAGCTTCATTTTTATGGAAGAATAATATCCCACAATATGCATATATCAAATATTGTTTATTCATTCATCTATAAGAAACACTTGAGTTTCTTCCAACATTTGGCAATTGAAACAAATGCTGTTATGAACGTTAGTGTGCAAATGTCTGTTTGATTTCTTACTTTCAATTATTTTGGGTATATGCCTAGATGAAGAATTTCTAGGTCATATGATAATTCTATACTTAATTTTCTGAGGAATCACCATGCTGTTTTGCACTGGCTGCACCATTTTAAATACTCACCAATGTATGAGTGTTCATAATTTACCAGATCCTACCCAGCAATTGTTATTTCCTTTTGTTTTATTAAATAGTAGCTTTTCTGGTGGGTGTGAGATGGTATCTCATTGTGGGTTTTTTCTTGTTATTGATTTGTTTTCCCTTTATTTATTTATTTTTGTTTTATTCTTCCAATTTTTTATTTTTTAACCTTTTTATTGTAGTAGCATATATGCAACCTGAAATGTCCCATTTTACTCACATTCATGTGGTATAAATTTCATTCAAAAGATTGTGCTACCATCACAAAAATTTTCTACCACAACTTTATCATCACCTCAAACTCTACATCTTTTAAACAATAACTCCTCATTGTTACCCAAACTATTACCTATTTTATGCCTTTATGAATTTTCTTATTCTAAGTATTTCATAAAAGTGGGACCATAAAATATTATACAATACATAGTGTTCCTTTCTTGGAATATTTGTTTCTCTGCTCAAATGAGTTTTGGTGAGTACTGTACCTTATCCTTTGAATCCCCCTGGCCTAGAATGGTACCTGTCCAGATAAATGCTTGGCCCTTGCTAGTGGATAAAGGAAGTAATGAAAGAATAGTTTTGCATCCTTAAATAACATACAATCAGTTTTAAGTAATACAAGAACTTTTGAGAAAAGGATATTGCAAATGATATATTGCAAGAAGTCAGAAAGTTATACCTTGCCTCATGATATGATGAAGTACTGATTATATAAGAACTATAATAAGAAATGCATCTTGCTGATTTGCCAGAATTCTTAGAGTCTGATTGCAATCTTTGTAAAGGATAAGGGGGAAACCAGAGTGAAGTTTACAAATAAGGGGAAAATACTGTGACACAGTGGTGGAAAATTAAATGAAAGCAGAATATTTAAGAAGTTACAGTAGAAATGGAGCAGAGGAGAAGACGGAAGAAGAGAATTCCAAACTAAGGGTTTTGGAAGATCATAAAAAGATGCAATTGGACCTCAATATTGTTATAAGAGACTTTAGACCCCATCCCCATGTACCTCAATGAAATGTGTGACTAAACCACTATAAAGGTGAATCAAGAGAGAACAGATACATGGCACCAGGGGTGAAAATCCTTATAACACACTACAGAGTTGAGGAAGTACCAGAAGCTGAAGATTGAAGTAAAAGCTAATTGGTATTTTGATGTAAAAGTTATGGGAATAGAGGCTTAGATCCTGACAGCAAGATTAAGATTCACATAAAAATCTGAGTTGGATGAAAAAAAAATCATTTGACAAAGGCTAATGAAAGAAAGTAGACAAAAAATTTAATATTAGTTAATGGATCAAAGTGTCACATTAATATTTTGAACAGGGAAATTGAAGCATTTATGTAAGTTCATAAACATATGGAAAGAAATGGGAAAATGACATTTAATGAGAAGCATTGACATGATTACATGAGGGGAGTGAATGAAGACTAGAGCCTTAGAAATGGATAATTCCGTTCATTCTAAAATAGCCAGTAAGAGAGAAAATTGAGTGAAATACAAAGAAATTTTTTCTATTAAATTCTTAAATTATTAGGATATGATAACTAAGAATTTTAAATAGAGATAAAATGGTTTTATTTTTGAGAAGTCTAGGAAAAAGATATTTTACTGTACTAGATGGGTTAAAAACAGCTTAAAATGAATTATCCTGAGTTGAAACCATCACATGCTCTCAGGAATGCATAAGAAATATGGAAATATGGAGTAATAGGGAAATCGGTTTGAACTGTTCTTATGTAGTACTTAATATGCAGGAAATCAATGGAGTGGATGCTTCAGACCTGGATCACTGTGATGTAAAAATCCAAAAATCATACTCTTGTGGCTCCCACAGTGCTTGACAGACTGTGATAGATAAGTGATCAGTTTGCATGAAGGGCAGATATTAGAGTGGTGGGAAACAGTGAAGGCCAGGAGGTTCAGGAGTTCTGGAGAAGGAAATATGCCTTGTCTCAAGGGTTAGCTACACAGTCAAATTTGGCTTTGAATGCCTACACTTCCCCTTGTATTTCCATGATTTAATAAAATTTCTTGAGCTTTAACTGACAGTCTTTTCAATTTTAAATTTTAAATATTATTTCCCAATTTGCAGAGTTATAATGAAAATTACATTAAATATGTGAAAATAGTGAATAAATTACATAGGGAATTCTAAATAAATTAAAGATGGTGTTCCTATTACTCATTTGGCTGATTATGCTATCTTCCTAAGAAAGTAACAAAAACAAACTATAAGGGCCTAATTAATATTGAGAGAGAGAGAGAGAGAGAGAGACTGAAGAAACCAATGTCAATATTGAAAAAGAATACATGTTAATAGTTGCCTGTGACTTATGCAGCCAAGAATTTGATCATCAGAGATAGAATTTCTTAAGGAGAATTTCCAGATTAAATCATTACAGTGGTAGAAATGGGGAAAAAACAACATCCCACTTCATGGTCAAGCAATGGATTACAACCACACGTAAAATTTGGAGAGACTCTGATGTAATATTAGCCTCCTATATTTATCCAGATTGTGTTTGGTCATCAATTAAAAACATAAAACATTAACACATTTAGAATATTTCTAATTTGTCACTTTATATAGATATTATCTGTCTTAACTCAAATATCCCCTAAGTATACCCATTGTATTGCTAGTATGTGTTAAAATTTGATGAAAATTAAACAAACATGGTTACATGTTCTAAGAGATTTTGCTTTTTAAAAAATGTAATAACATATGAAATTCTCTATATTAACAAAATTCTCTGTATTAATCACTTTTAAGTGTACAATTCATTGATACTATTACACTCAAAATATTGTGCTACCATCACCAACATACGTGACCCCAATTTTTTATCACCTAAAACAGAAAATCTGCACTAATTAAGCAATATTCCTTCTACCCATCTCCTGTTCCTGTAATCTATAATCTACCATGTTTCTCTATATATTTGTTTCATTTCTACCACTATCATAGCAGTCAGAAACAGAAGCAATAAGACTAAAGGAGCTTAAGACAACACTATGTTATTTCCTTCTATCCAGTATGATTCACAGAAGAAAAATATTGAATAACTGTCAATTGATAAATATACTTAGATTAATTTTTCCTTCATCTTGACTCCCCAGGTGTTTAGGGATCATCTGTCTTTCTCTGTGTCCATAGCACATTATTTAAAGATTCTTAACTCTACCATGGTGACAGAATTCCTGCTTACAAGATTTTCTGATGTGTGGGAGCTCAGAGCCTTGCATGCCATGCTATTCCTTCTGATGTACTTGGTAACCCTGATGGGCAACTTTCTCATCGTTGCAGTTAACTAACCTTGACAAGAAACTTCACATCCTCATATTCTTTTTCCTTAGGAATCTTTCTGTTTTGGACATGTGCTGCATTTCTATAATACCCAAAACCTGTGTCATCTTCTTTCTTGACAACAGGGTAATCTCCATGGCAGGATGTGTATCTCAGATCTTTGTGTTTTGGTTTTCTAATATAGAGCTGCTGTTGCTCACCATCAAGGCACTTGACTGCTTTGTGGCCATCTGCCAGCCCCTCCACTACCCTGTGATCATGAACCCTTGGGTCTGTGTCCAGATGACTTTGGCCTCTGCACTCAGTGGTCTGACCTACTCTGGATTCCACACTGGCAAAATATTTTGGCTTCCTTTTTGTCAATCCGATGTGGTTCATCCGTTCTGTGAAATCCCCCACTCGGTTGAAGATCTCCTGCTCTTCCACCTTAATAATGAAATTTTAATTTTTATCTCTGCAGTGGTGATTGCTGGTGGCTGCTTTGCCTTCATCACCATGTCTTATATTTGCACATTTTCTACTGTGCTTAACTTCCCACCCAAGGCAGAGTGAGGAAAGGCCTTTTCCACCAGTGTCCCTCACATCCTTATGGTAACCATCTTTCTTACTTCAGCCATCACTGCATATGTGAATTCAACTTCCAACTCACCCACAATTCAGAACATGATCAACTCTGTGTTTTATTCTATAGTACCTCCTTTGTTGAATCCTATTATCTATAGTCTTAGAAACAAACAGATAAAGGAGGCTATAAAGAGGATGATGAGAAAAAAGCTTTACTATGGAACTTGCTAGGATAATTATTTCAAGAAATTCCCATGCTGATTAGATGATTTGCAAAATGCTTCAAAATTAACTTTGTTGACTCTTTTCAACTTGGTATGTGATAATATAATTTCTAAGGGATAGTCATTGTATTATGTGACAGTAGAGAAGCAACATAAAAAAATTTCATTTTGAGGTCTCCTTTCCAAAACTTATACATATGCTGATGTCTGAAACATCACTGTTCAAGGCTCTTTCCTAAAACCTATATACAAAATAGGTTTCTTTTCATGTATCTCTTTGAAATCTAGAGAATCCTACAAAATAATGTCCGTATACTAACATTGCCTATTCTACTTATAAAATTATAAAAGAGATAATCCTTTATTTATTAATAAATTTTAAAACTTCCTAAATTGTATATAATAAATTATATCTTAATAAAACAGAAGCATGTGATGATGTTATTTTTGGTAAAATAGATCAATATTTTATCTTGTTTTTCATGATATAGAAATAATAAATTTTCAATAAATACATTTTGCTCAATCCCAAATATTTATGAAGAGTTTTTCAGAGATATGTTTACATAATTTGGGATTAATGTTATTTATTAGTAGGTATTCAATTCCTTATGATAAGAATACACATTTAAGTCAAATTTATTCCCACTTCAATTATAAAGCTTCTGTTACATTTTTGCTATATATATTAAGAAAATAATATGATGGAAATATGGATTTCAGTAGAGTTTCAAAGAGGTTTCTCATATATGTGGAATCATAATCCCTACATATATACTCAGTCATCTCTAGTGGGTGAAAAAATAATTAGCCATATTGAATAAATATATAAAAAGCATGCACAATAATTTGCATTGCTGTATTCAATTACTTGATCTGTGAATTGGGAATCCTCTTACACTAATTAAAATCATCACCCAAACTGTTCATTATTCTAAGAGTGTTATTATCAAATTGTGTTGACATAATCATTTACTGATGAACTACAATGCTTTGCAAACTATTATGTTGTGTGCAATTATTTTTCTGCTGAGCAATTGTAGTAAAATTGTACAATACCCCACATATATGACTATGTATTTATCCATAATCTATATTTGCAATTATTGTAAAAATGCACTGTAGAGCTAATAACGTGTAAATATTAATATGATTTAAAACAATAGCAGTAAAATAAACATAAATGCAGGTTCCTTTATATTTTCAATAAATCAAGTTTTACCCTAAACAATTTATATCTTGGTTTTGTGCCATCTTATTAGGAGGCCAATCCCCTAAAGCAAACAGACCTATTTACTGTTTTAATTTAAAATATATTTTGTAATATTCATTGAATAAAATGGCATAAAATTGTATACACATAAAGACATAATATGATATGAGAAAAAGCAAAAATTATGAGAACGAAATTGAGAAATGCAAAAGGGTACTGTATTCAAAGGGTTTAATAGGTGCCTCTTAAAAACTGATAGCCAGATAAAAACTAAGAATATCAATAATATCTGAACAACACAATTTACCAAGTTGACCTAATTAATATTTTTAGAACAGTACACCAAAAAGGACAAACTATACAATATTTTCAGATGCATGTTGAACATTTACCAAATGGACGATTTATTGGGGTATAAGTAAAATTGTCACAATAATCAAAGAATGAGTAGAGGCATACAGAATATGATCATTGACCTCAGATATTATAGGGAGATAGAGGGATGAAAATTTCTTACTATAATTATTTAGATGTCTGTTCCCTCTTGCAATTATATCAGTTTGCTTCACATATTTTGAAGGTTTGCTATTTGTTGCATAAGTGATTAGGATTTTTAAGTTATCATTTTCACTGAGCCATTAATAGTTGTGGAATAAAGTTCCTTATCCCTTAAAAGTCATTTAAATTAATTCTACTTTATATTAGTGTTAGCATACACATTTCATTTTATGTTTTATATTTTGCATATATTTGTGCCTTTATGTGGAAAGTACATTTTTAGTTATTTCTTTAATTTTTAAAAATATATTGAAGTATATAACTCATATATACACATACATAAAGAATAAGTATACAGTGATAGTTGTGAACTTACAAAACAAACATAAAAATCATACAGGACTCTTGCACCTCACCCTACCAGTAATAACTTATGCTGTTGTTATACTTTTTAAACTAATGATTAAAGGGCATTGTCAAAATATTACTACTAACCAACTCCCCAACTCCCCCATTATTTTTATATCATTTATATATGAGCATATATAAATAGTAAATGTATAGTAAAAGTTGTGAACTTACAAAACAAACATGCATAACATCATACAGGGGTCACATATATCAAACGTCCATGAACACTTTGCATTGTCGTGAGATGTTTGTTACAAATTATGAAAGAATATTGTCAAAATCTTACTACTAATTATAGTCCTTATTTTATATTTGGTGTATTTTACCACAACCCATCCTATTATTATTTTTAATATATTTTTAATAAAACAATCATGCACATGGGCAGAATTTCCAAAAAACACCCCTCTATCAACACACCACACTGTGGTAGATCATTGGTTACAAATTAAATAATATCATCTGATTCTGACCATATCCACAGTTCACATTTGGCACACATTTTCCATACTGCCCCATTATCAACACAGTAAATCTTAACCACAGTCCATAGATCACTCCAGTTGTATTTTTCCCATGCTCCTCTATTTTCTCACCAACCAGCAATAGTAATGTACATTTGCTCTAGCTAACAAAGGACACTCTTGCACCTGTACCATCAACCACAATTCTCATCCACCTCTTAGTTTACTGTGCTATTCTGTGCCTAGAATATTCTCTAATATTCTGTTAATTGGCATTTACATAGCTAGACTACCATTTTTAACCACATTCCCATTTATAAACTAGCTGTTACTCATTATATGTTACCATCCACTCTATACATTTCCACATTTTTACAGTAAAGCTAATTAAAACTGCTACATACATTAAATATCAGCAGTCCATCTCAGTCCTCCTCTTATCTCCTTTAAGAATCTACCACCTACCACCAGGTCTTGAAGCTATTTTCCTGCAATTCCTTCTAGAAGCTTAATGGTTACTGCTTTTATTTTTAGGTTTTTGGACCATCTTGAGTTAATTTTTGGATAAGATGTGATACAGGAGTCCTCTTTCCTTCTTTTGTCTATGCATATCCAGTTCTCTCAGGATGTTGAATAGAATGTTCTGTCCAAGATGTGTGCATTTGACAGGCTAGTCAAGAATCACCTGACCATACATATGAAGGTCTCTTTCTGAACATTCAGTTTGGCTACATTTGTCTATGGGTCTGTCTTTACACAAGTACCATGCTCTTTTAACCATTATAGCAAGGTAATAAAATGTAGAGTGTAGAGAAGAGAGTTTGCTTTCCTTTGTAAGATGATACTGGCTATTCAGGACCACTTACCCTTCCAAATAATTTGATAATCATGTTTTCACTTAAAAAAATTCTTGTGGATTTTTTATTGGGATTGCATTGCATCTGTATATCATTTGAGTAAAATTGACATCTTAATGATATTTAGTGTCCCAATCTGTAAGCATGGAATGTACTTCCAGTTATTTGGAACCTTTTTGATTTAACATTGAGTTGCAGATTTCTGAATACAAATGCTTTACGTCATTGGTAACGTTTATTCTTGTCTGAGTTTTATCTGCCATATTTTCTTTCACCACTCCTTTTGACACTTCTAGTTACAATAATTGATATTTTCTTCATTTCTAGACTCTCTTCTAGGCCTCTCTCTCCTTTCTTTTCTTTTCAGGTCGAGCATACCCTTTAGAATACCCTGAAAATCTGGTCTCTTGGTTAGAAATTCTCTCTTTCTCTTCATCTGTGAATATCCTAAACTCACCCTCATTTTTGAAAGACAACTTTGCTGGCTATAAGATTCTTGGCTGGAAGTTTTTTTCTTGTAGTATCTTAAATATATCACACCACTGTATTCTTTCATTCATGGTTTTTTGTTGTTTGTTTTTTTTTTTTGGTCTGTGTGACATCATCAGTTTTTTTAAAATTTTATTTTGTTCATTTTTTTAAAAAATATGAGGTCCCCATTCACTCCCACCGCCCCCACCCCACCGCTTCTCCCACAGTAACACTCTCCCCCATCATCATGACACATCCATTGCATCTGGTGAGTACATCTCTGGGCATCGCTGCACCCCATGGCCTGTGGTCCACACCATAGCCCACACTCTCCCACGTTCCATCCAGTGGGCCATGGGAGGACATACAATGTCCAGCAATTGTCCCAGCAGCACCACTCAGGACAACTCCAACCCCCCAAAATGCCCCCACATCACATCTCCTCCACCCTCTCCGTACCCGCAGCAGCCACCATGTCCACTTTCTCCACACCAATGCCACATGTTCTTCAATTACTAATCACAATAGTTCATGAATAGAATATCAGTAAGTCCACTCTAATCCATACTCTATTCCTCCATCCTGTGGACCTTAGAATGGTTGTGTCTACTCCACATCTATATCAAGAGGGGGCTTAGATTCCACATGGATGCTGGATGCAATTCTCCTACTTTCAGTTGTAGGCACTCTTGGGTCCCTAGTGTGGTGGTTGACCCTCTTCACCTCCATGTTAGCTGAGTGGGGTAAGCCCAATAAACCAGAGTGTAGGAGTTGCAAGTCTCTTGAGGCTCAGGGACTGGCTATCACATGGTCAGTCCAGAGATTCAGATCCCCTGGGTATACACTAAAACCCAGCACCAACTACAGTTCTGGTAAAAGTAACAGGAGAGACTTGTGAACAAAGATCACATCTGAATCCAGCTCCATCACACAGAAACACAAACTCCAAAGTAGGGCCAAGTGACATGGCACTGAACTCCATCTGCCATGACCATAGAACCTGTGGGTCTCTGTAACCCTCAGAAGAACCAATACCTGGAGTTGTATCTACTTTATCTGTCTCTGAGACTCTGCTGAGGTGTGCATAAGGGCAACCCATCAGATAACCTCCTGGCTCTTTTTGGAGACTCAAAGCCATATAAACTCATTTGTTGTTTCCATTTCCCCCTTTTATTCAGGTTAAAAAGCATTTTTAACTCCTGGTATTATTTGTAGACTGAGATATTCTTCTGGTCTGAGTTGACCCTTTTATTCAAGGTCATTTTCTTGTAATCCCTTGAAACCAGGGAGGATCATCCACGGGAGTCATGTCCCATGCTGGGGGGAAGGCAACACATTTATCTGCTGAGTTTGGCTTTGAGCCTGGCCACATTTGAGCCACACGGGGGCTCTCAGAAGGTAACTCTTAGGCACCCTGCAGCTCTAGGCCTTGTTCTTATTTCAGGTCCATAGGCTTACAAACATAGTCATTAGTATCAAGGGCTCATTGTTGGACCTTCCTTCTTTTTTGATCTTTGTCGTCATACTTGGGGGATTGTTGCTGTTCCTTTAGGGACTGCAATCGAACCCCCTGGCTAGGAACTCAGCACTCCCTCAGTTGTTTTTAATTGTAACCACTATGAAAATATCCAAACATTTTTATGTACCCTGGATATATACCCTGGAGAACTCTCTGCCAACCATATGTTGCCTGTCAATAACATCCCACACCAGTATTCCTCCCCTCCCATTGTTGAACCCCCCTGTGATCCAAAACTTCTTCAAAAATGAAGCCCAGGTGGCAGACTTGGCCCAGTGTTTAGGGCATCTGTCTACCACATGGGAGGACTGCAGTTCAGACCCCAGGCCTCCGTGACCTGTGTGGAGCTGGCTATGCGTGCTGATGCATGCAAGGAGTGCCATGCAATGCAGGGGTGTCCCCCACGAAGGGGAGTCCCCTACATAGGGGAGCCCCATGCACAAGGAGTGTGCCCTGTAAGGAGAGCTACCCAGTGTGAAAGAAAATACAGCCTGCCCATGAATTGTACCACACACACGTAGAGCTGACACAACAAGATGATGCAACAGCAACAACAAAAAAAAACACAGATTCCTGTGACGCTGATAACAACAGAAGTGGACAAAGAAGAAGATGCAGCAAATAGACACAGAGAACAGACAACCAGGGTGGGGTAATGGGGGGAATGGGAGAGAAATAAATAAATATTTTTTAAAAAATGAAACCGAATATATCACCAGGTTCCATTAATA
Organism: Dasypus novemcinctus; assembly: GCF_030445035.2. Classification (NCBI taxonomy): domain Eukaryota; kingdom Metazoa; phylum Chordata; class Mammalia; order Cingulata; family Dasypodidae; genus Dasypus; species Dasypus novemcinctus. The sequence goes on along the minus strand of NC_080700.1, from coordinate 8,622,620 downwards.
CTAAAATGGAATATGGTGATGACTTTAAAGGTTAGATGTAGAATAAATATTAATTTAGAAAGAATAAGGTAAAAATATATAGGGGTATCAAAAAATTAACAAATGCAAAAGCTTTGTTTTTGATATTTTGCTTTCCATCACTGCAAAAAGTGTTGCCCTGTATTCGAATTGACAAGGCAACTTCTTCCATCTTTTCCTCAGTGTCTATGTCCTTTCTTTTTCTTTTTTCCTAATATTAAGCTTATCTTCACAAAAGTTTTAGATCACAGTAATTCATATATACAATATTCAGCACCACATACCCAAGATAAAACCCTTTTCTCTTCCACAGCAATAATCTTTTGACCTATTCATACTATATTTACTGAAACTGATGTACAGATATTGAGACAATAGCTTTCAAACAAGGTAACATTTGGGTTTACATTGTGGTTTATATTTTAGACTATACAATTTTCTAAATTTTTAGTTATCTTAAGTTTTATATTATGATTTACATTTTAGCCTATCAGCCCCTATATATTTTTGGTGTAGCTTTACATGTCTTATATCCATCCTTGCATACTTTTGTGGCACACTTCTATTGCCCACAAAGTTACATAGGTTCCATCTATTCAATACCCCTTTCCCCCTCCCTTCAGGGTCCACACTGACAGACAATCTTCATTGCTTGAAGGGCCATGTTCAGAGATACTTGCAACGGTGCTGAGGGCTTGACATGCTTAAATGCCCTAATGCATTGGGAGCCACCCCTTCTCTCTAGAGATACAATTCCCTCTATTTGAGAACGTGAGCCCTCCCCAGGATGTGGGTATACCTTCACTCCCATTATATGGGTCTCTATCCAATGATATAACCCACTGTGGAAAAATGAGCACTCACACACTACCTAGAAGCCTATCCTGTGTCAGATTATCCCCTTTAAGCATCTTAAACAGGTAAACTTTCTTATAATATTTTTGAAAGTTTTCTCAGCATTATACTCTCAACCAAATACCTGATAATCTCCTAAATTCGTATGTCCCCCCACTCTCCCCCAATTACCCATCCTCCCAACCCTAGTCCTCCTCAAGCCCCACCCAAAGGTAACCTTATTTCCCCATTTTATCCCTTCCTTGTACAAATACTTACCTCCAGCTTATCATAGTTTTCACCCATGTAGGTGACAGCTTACATCCTTGCTCTACCCCCCAATTTCTTTTAAGCCTATCATCCAGTCTCTAGCTCTCTGAGGCAGCTTGGTTTACTTAATTCATATCATTGAGGACATGTAGTATTTGTCCTTCAATGCCTGGGTTGCTTCACTCAACATAAGGTTCTCAAGATTCATCCATGTTATCACGTGTGTTTGTAGTGTATTCATTCTTAAAGCTGAGTAGTATTCCATTGTATGTACATACCACATTTTATTTATCCATTCATCTGTTGATGGGCGTTTGGGTTGATTCCAAATTTTGGCAATAATGAACAATGCTGCTATGAACATTGGTATGCATATATCGGTTTGTGTCCTTGCATTCAGTTCTACTGGGTATATACACAGCAGTGGCATTTCTGGGTCATATGGCAAATCTATAGCTAGTTTTTTGAGAAACCACCAAACTGTCCTCCAGAAAGGCTGGATCCCTCTGCATTCCCACCAGCACTGGATGATTATTCCCATTCCCCCGCATCCTCTCCAGCATTTGTAGTCTTCTTTGTTTTTCATAGCTGCCAATCTTATGGGAGTAAGATGATGTCTCATTGTAGTTTTGATTTGCATTTCCCTAATAGCTAGAGATTTGGAGCATTTTTTCATGTGCTTTTTGGCCATTTGAATTTCTTCTTTGGAGAAGTGTCTGTTTAAATCTTTTTCCCATTTCTCAAATGAGTTGTTTGTCTTTTTATTTTTGAGATATAGAAGTTCTTTATATATGCAGATTATAAGTCTCCTATCAGATATATGGTTGCCAAATATTTTCTCCCATTCTGTACTCTTTTTTCACTTTCTTGACAAACTCCTTTGAGGTGCAGAAGGCTTTAATTTTGAGGAAGTCCCACTGATCTATTTGTTCTTTAGCTTTTCGTGCTTTTGGTGTGAAGTTCATGAAGCCATTTACTATTACAAGGTCCTGTAGATGCTTCCCTACACTGCTTTCCAAAGTCTTTATGGTCTTGGCTCTTATATTTAGGTCTTTGATCCAACTTGAGTTGATTTTTGTATAAGGTGTGAGATGGTAATCCTCTTTCATTCTTTTACATATGGATATCTAGTTCTCCAGGTACCATTTGTTGAATAGGCCATTCCTTCCCAACTGAGAGGGTCTTGTGGCTTTATTGAATATTATATGACTATACATATCAGGATCTTTATCTGAACTCTCAACTCGGTTCCAATGGTCTTGTGTGTCTCTCCTTGTGCCAATACCATGCTTTTTTCACTACTGTAGCTTTGTAGTATGTTTTAAAGTCAGGTAGTGTGATTCCTACAATTTTGTTTTTCTTTTTCAATATGTCCTTGGCTATTCAAGACCTCATTCCTTTCCAAATAAATTTCATAGCAAGTTTTTCTAGTTCCTTAAAGAATGCTGTGTTCACTTTTATTGGTATTGCATTGAATGTGTAGGTCAGTTTTGGTAGGATAGACATCTTAATAATATTTAGTCTTCCTATCCATGCACAGGGAATATTCTTCCTTTTATTTAGATCTTCTTTGATTTCCTTAAACAGTCTTGTGTAGTTCTCTGTGTATTAGTTTTTCATATCTTTAAATTTATTCCTATGTTTTTGATTTTTTCATTTACTATTTTTTTATTGTCAATCTTTATATATTTTCTAAATACTTCCAATATAATATATAACATATTAAATATTACTTTTGCCACAATTATGTAAATGAACAGGTATTTTACTTTAGCAGTATAGAAGAAACTACTTTCTCCAGTATTTTATGAAAACTAAGAGTTTGCAATGCAATCAAGATTATCTTTCCATACCACCACTTTAACATGCAGATTGAGGTGGCCTCTGACAGATTTCCTTGCTATCAAGTTACCTTTCATTATTAATATCAATTTACATTTCTAATAATGGGTTCCTGGAATTAGTCATTTAAATGTTTCAGTTTAGAAGATGTTTTTTCAAACTTCATATAATTTACCCTAACCACACGGAATGGATATTTCACATTAAAACAAAGCTTATTAAATTACAATTAGGGAGGTATATGTAGCTCAAGTGACCGGGCTCCCATCTACCATATAGGAGGCCCCAGCTTCAATTCCCAGGGCCTCCTGGTAAAGGCAAACTGGCCAGAGCACCATAGAGCTGAAAGTCCACTGACATGGAGAGCTGATAGCCCACATGGCAGAGAGCTGACAGCCCATGCTGTGCACAGCTGGTGCAGCAAGGTGACACAACAAAGTGAGACATAGAGGAGAGACACTGAGAGATGCAGCAGACTGGGGAGATGAGGCAGTGTGTGCAACTGAATGACTCTCTCCCACATCAGAGTTCCTGGGATGGGTTCCCAGAGCCTCTTAAAGAAAAGACACGGGGATGGCAGACTTGGCCCAGTGGCTAGGGCGCCCATCTACCACATGGGAGGTCACGGTTCAAATCCCGGGCCTCCTTGCCCCATGTGGAGCTGGCCATGTGCAGCGCTGATGCGGGCAAGGAGTGCCGTGCCACACAGGGGTGTCCCCTGTGTAGGGGAGCCCCACACACAAGGAGTGTGCCCCATAAGGAGAGTCACCCAGCGTGAAAGAAAGTGCAGCCTGCCCAGGAATGGCACCCCACACATGGAGAGCTGACACAGCAAGATGATGCAAGAAAAAGAAACACAGATTCCCATGCCACTGACAACAACAGAGGTGGAAAAAGAAGAAGATGCATTACCAGGTGCAATGGACGTGTCACGATGATGGGAGAGAGCGCCGCTGCGGGGGGAGTGGGGGGCGGGGGCGGCAGGCCCGAATGGGACCCCACACCTTTTGAATGTAATATTTAAAAAAAATAATAAAATAAAATAAATAAATAAATTTTAAAAAAAAAGAAGATGCAGTGAATGGGCATAGAGAACAAACAACTGGTGTGGGCGGATGGGCAAGGGAAGGGGAGAGAAATAAATAAATATTTTTTTTTAAAAAAAAGAAAAGACACAGGAAGCAGATACGAGTGCAAAACCAAATAAGGTGGGGGGAAGAAATAAATCTTTTTTTAAAAAATTACAATTAGCAACCAATGACGTTTACTTTATTTATTGAAGAGAGGGCAGATCTACATTTCCTCCTTTTAACTTAATTCCATTAAACATGAATTTGGAATTTCGTTGTCTTAAAGACTTAATATAATATTAATTTATTTAATTGTCATTCTATAAAGGTAGGGAGATTACACCTAAATTAAATAAAATTGAAATCATTATAGTTTATTCCAGGAATGTTCTTTTTTTTTTTTTTTTTTTGCTCTGTTTACTGTAAGGATTTTTTTTCCCTCTCTTTTTTTTAATTGATTTTGTAAAAATATTACATTTAAAAAAATATATGAGGTCCCACTCAACCCCACCACCCCTACCCCATCACTCCCCCCCCAGCAACACCCACCCCCACCATCACAACACATCCGTGCACCCGGCAAGTACATCTCTGGGCATCTCTGCACCTCATGGTCAATGGTCCACATCATGGCCCATACTCTCCCCCATTCCAACCAGTGGGCCCTGGGAGGATTTACAATGTCCGGTGATTGCCCCTGAAGCACCATCCAGGGCAACTCCAAGTCCCAAAGGCACCTCCACATCTCATCTCTTCCTGCCATTCCCCATACCCATCAGCCACCATGTCCACTTTACCCACTACAGTGCCACCTTTTCTCTGTGGACATTGGATTGGCTGTGTCCGTTGTACCTCTATGTCAAGAGGAGGCTCAGATTCCACAAGGATACTGGATGCAATCCTCCTGCTTTCAGTTGTAGGCACTCTAGACTCCATGGTGTGGTGGTTGTCCTTCTTCAACTCCATCTTAGCTGAGTGAGGTGAGTCCAATAAATCAGATTGCAGGAGCTGGAGTCTGTTGAGGCTCAGGGCCTGGCTATCATATTGTCAGTCCAGAGATTCAAATCACCCAAATATATCTTAAACCCCAACACCAACTACAATTCCAGTAAAGTAGCATAAAAGTCTTATGAAAAGAGATCCCATCTGAGTCCAGTTTCATCACGTAGAAACACCATCTCCAAAGAAGGGCCATCTGACATGGCAGTGAACCCCATCTGCCATGACCATAGAACCCGTGGGTCTCTTTAGCCCTCCAAGGAACCAATACCTGGGGATTGTATCTACTTTATCTGTCTCTTAGACTCTGCTCAGTTGGGCATAAGGACAATCCTTCTGACAGCCTCCAGACTCTTTTTTAGAGACTTGTAGCCATGTAAACTCATTTCTCATTTCTTTTCCCCATTACATTAGGTCAAACAGCATTTTAAAGTCATGTTATTATGTGTAGACAGGGATATTCTGCTGATCCACATCGAACCTTCAATTCAAGGTCATTTTCCAGTTGCATCATCAGTTGGTAGTTGATAGTGATCCCTCGGTGCCAAGGAGGCTCATCCCCGGGTGTCATGTCCCATGCTGGGGGGAAGGCATTGCATTTACATGCTGAGTTTGGCTTCGAGACTGGCCACATTTGAGTAACATGAAGGCTGTCAGGAGGAAATTCCCAGGCACAGTGATGCTCTAGGCTTTGTTCTTATTCAGGCATATAGGCTCACAAGCATAGTCATTAGTATCAGGGGCTCACTGTTGGACCCTCACTCCTTCCCGGTCCTTGCTGCTGCACCTGGGGGACTGCTGCTTCTCCCCTAGGGACCATGACTGAGAACCCCCAGCCAGGAACCCAGTACCCCCCCCAGCTGTAGTTTTTAATTGTTGCCACAATGAGTATATCCAAACATTACCATGCCCCCTGGATATATGCCCTGTATAGCTCCCTGTCAGCCATATATCACCTGTCAATAGTATCCTATACCAGTATTCCTCCGCTGCCATTGTTGAACCACTCTGTGATCCAGAACTTCCTGAAAATTGAAGCCCAATATAATGTCAAGATCCTTTACTAGCAAAATGGCATATAGCAATGGGTTTAAAGGTTATATATAGAATACGTGTTGATTTGGAAAAGTTCTACATCCTATCTTTTTCTTTTTCTTTTATTTTTTTCCCTAATTATTGAACTTCTCTTCACAAGAGCCCTAGACCACAGCAATTCATATATACAATATACAGCACTCCCACACATCCACCACAAAACCTTTTCCCTTCCACAGCGATACTCTTACAACCTATTCACATCATATTTACTTAAAGTGATGTACAGAGGCTGAGACAATAGCTTCCAAACAAGGTGACATCTGTGCTTACATTGTGGTGCATACTTTAGGATATACAGTTTTCTAAATTGTTAGTTATCCTATGTTTTACATTATGGTTTACATTATCAGTCTGTCGTCCCCTATATGTTTATGGTGTAATATTACATGTTTTATATCCATCCTTGTGTACGCTCGTGAAACTCCTCTCTTACCCCACATTTACCTTGGTTCCACACATTTAACATCCATTTTCCCATCCTCTTGGTGCTCACAGTGACAGCCAACCTCCGTTTCCCGAGGAGCCATGTCCAGAGATACTTGCAACAGTGTTCAGGGCCTAACTTGCTCAACTGCCCCAATGCCTTGGGAGCCACCCTTTCTCTCGGGAGATACAGTTCCCTCTATTTGATGGCATTAGTCCTCCCCAAGATGTGGGTCCACCCCCATTCTCACTACTTGGGTGTCTACCCAATGGTACCACCCACTCTGGCAAAATGAGCCTTCAGACATTCCCCAGGAGCCCGTCCCACATCAGACCATCCCCTCCAAGTATCCTAAACAGGTAACCCTCTTAATTATATTTTGATACGATTTTCTCATCATTTTACTCTCAACCAACACGTGACGCTCTCCTATGTTCATATACTGCCCCTCCCTCCCCCCACTTTTTGGGCAATATTACCCATCCACCCATTCCCAGCCGCCCTCAAACTGGCAAAGCACCACCCAAAGGCAACCCCTTGCCCCCAATTTATCTCTTCTTTGTGTTCATACTTACCGCCAGCTCATCATAAATTCCACCCCTGCAGATGTCGGCCCACATCCTTCCTCCACCCCCTGATTTCCTGTAAGCCTGTCGTTCAGTCTCTAGCTCTCTGAGGCAGCTTGCTTATTTCATATCATTGAGGTCATGTAGTATTTGTCCTTCAATGCCTGGGTTGCTTCACTCAACATAAGGTTCTTGAGATTCATCCATGTTATCACGTGTATTTGTAGTGTATTTGTTCTTAAAGCCGAGTAGTATTCCATCGATGTATATACCACATTTTGTTGATCCACTCATCTGTTGATGGGCATTTGGGTTGATTCCAACTTTTGGCGATAGTGAACAATGCTGCTATGAACATTGGTGTACATATATCGGTTTGTGTCCTTGTTTTCAGTGCTGCTGGGTTTATACCCAGCAGTGGTATTGCTGGGTCATATGGCAAATCTATGGTTAGTTTTTTGAGAAACCGCCAAACTGGCCTCCAGAATGGTTGGATCCTTCTGCATTCCCACCAGCAGTGGATGAGTGTTCCCCTTTCTTCACATCCTCTCCAGCATTTGTATTCTTCTGTTTTTTCATAGCTGCCAATCTTATGTCTGTAAGATGCTATCTCTTTGCAGTTTTGATTTGCATTTCCCTGAGAGCTAGAGATTTGGAGCATTTTTTCATGTGCTTTTTAGCCATTTGTATTTCTTCTCTGGAGAAGTGTCTGTTTAAGTCTTTTTCCCATTTTTTAAATGGGTTGTTTATCTTTTTATTTTCAAGATATAGGAGTTCTTTATATATGCAAGTTATAAGTTTCTTATCAGATATATGGTTGCCAAATATTTTCTCCCACTGTGTGGGCTCCCTTTATACTTTCTTGACAAACTCCTTTGAGGTTCAGAAGGCTTTAATTTTGAGGAAGTCCCATTTATCTATTAGTTCTTTTGCTGCTCGTGCTTTTGATGTGATATTCATGAATCCATTTCCTATTACAAGGTCCTGTAGATGTTTCCCTACACTCCTTTCCAAGGTTTTTATGGTCTTGGCTCTTATATTTAGGTCTTTGATCCATCTTGAGTTGATCTTTCTATAAGGTGTGATATGGTATTCCTCTTTCATTCTTCTACATATGGCTATCCAGTTCTCCAGGCACCATTTGTTGAATAGGCCACTCTCTCCCAGTTGAGAGGGTTTGGTGGCCTGGTTCTATATCAGAGCTTTCAATTCAATTCCATTGATCTGTGTGTCTCTCCTTATGCCAATACCATGCTGTTTTCACTACTGTAGCTTTATAATATGTTTTGAAGTCAGGAAGTGTGATTCCTCCAATTTCGTTTTTCTTTTTCAATATGTCTTTGACTATTCGGGGTGTCTTTCCTTTCCAAATAAAAATCATAGTTAGTTTTTCTAGTTCCTTAAAGAAGGCTGTGTTGATTTTTATTGGGATTGCATTGAATGTGTACATCAGTTTTGGTAGGATAGACATCTTAATAATATTCAGTCTTCCTATCCATGAACAAGGAATATTCTTCCATTTATTTAGGTCTTCTTTGATTTCCTTGAACAGTCTTGTATAGTTCTTGGTGTATAAGTTTTTTACCTCTTTAGTTAAATTTATTCCTAAGTATTTGATTTTTTTATTTACTATTGTGAATGGTATTTGTTTCTTGATTTCCTACTGAACTTGCTCATTACTGCTGTACAGAAATGCTACTGATTTTTGCGCATTGATCTTATATCCTGTGACTTTACTAAACTCATTTATGAGTCTTAGAAGCTTTGTTGTAGATCTCTCATGGTTTTCTATGTATAGGATCATGTCATCTGAAAATAATGAAATTTTGACTTCTTCCTTTCCAATTTAAATGCCTTTTATATCTGGTTCTTGCCTCAGTGCTCGAGCAAGTACTTCTAAGACAATGTTAAATAGGAGCAGAGACAATGGGCATCCTTGTCTTGTTCCTGAGTTTAGAGGGAAGGATTTTAGGATTTCTCCATTGTAAACAATGTTGGCTTTAGGTTTTTCGTATATACTCTTTATCATGTTCAAAAAAGTTCCTTGTATTCCAATCTTTTGGAGTGTTTTTATCAAGAAAGGGTGCTGTATTTTGTCAAATGCTTTTTCTGCATCAATAGATATAATCATGTGATTTTTTTCCTTCAATCTGTTTATATGGTGTATTACGTTGATTGATTTTCTTATGTTGAACCATCCTTGCATACCTGGGATGAATCCCACTTGGTCGTGGTGTATAATACGTTTAATGTGTTGTTGAATATGATTAGCAAGCATTTTGTTAAGTATTTTTGCGTCTAGGTTCATTACAGAAATTGGTCTGTAATTTTCCTTTCTTGTGATGTCTTTGTTTGGCTTTGGTACTAGGGTAATGTTGGCATCATAGAAGGAGTTGGGTAATGTTCTTTCCGTTTCAATGTTTTGGAATAGTTTCAGCAGGATTGGTGTCAGTTCTTTCTGGAATGTTTTGTAGAATTCACCTGTGAAGCCATCTGGCCCTGGGCTCTTCTTAGTTGGGAGATTTTTGATAACCAATTCTATCTCTCTGCTTGTGATTGGTTTGTTAAGATCATCAATTTCTTCTTTCGTCAATATGGGCTGCTTATGTGTTTCTAGGAATTTGTCCATTTCCTCTAGATTGTCATTTTTGTTGGAATATACTTTTTCAAAATATCCTCTTATGATAGTCTTTATTTCTGTGGGGTCAGTGGTGATATCGCCTTTCTCATTTCTTATTTTGTGTATTTGCATCTTCTCTCTTTTTTTCTTTGTTAGTCTCGCTAAAGATTTGTCAATTTTGTTGATCTTCTCAAAAAACCAGCTCTTGGTCTTGTTAATCTTTTCAAGTGCTTTCTTATTTTCTATTTCATTTAGTTCTGCTCTTATCTTCGTTATTTCCTTCCTTCTTCTTCCTGTTGGGTTACTTTGTTGTTGTTTTTCTAATTCCTTCAAATGTGCAGTTAGTTCTTCAATTTTTGCTCTTCTTTTTTGATATATGAACTTATGGCTATAAATTTCCCTCTCAGTACTACTTTTGCTGCATCCCATAAATTTTGGTATGTTGTGCTATCATTATCACTTGTTTCAAGGTAGTCATTGATTTCTTTTGAGATTTCCTCTTTGACCCACTGTTTTTCTAAGAGTGTGCTGTTGAATTTCCAAATCGTGGTGTGAAACCTGGGCCTCTGTCCCTTGCAAATTTCCAGCTTGACTCCACTGTGGTCAGAGATATTGTTTTGTATGATTTCCATCTTTCTGAATTCATTGAGCCTTTCTTTGTGGCCTAACATATGGTCTATCTTGGAGAATGATCCATGTGCACTTGCGAAAAATGTATATCCTGCTGTGTTTGGGTGTAATGATCTATATATGTCTATTAGATCCAGCTCCTCTAATATATTGTTCAAATGTTTTGTTTCTTTAGTGATTCTCTTTTGAGATGTTCTGTCCAAGGTGGATAGTGGTGTATTAAAATCCCCCACTATAATTGTAGATGCATCTATTGTTTCACTAATTTTTTCCAGTGTTTGCCTCACGTACTTAGAGGCACCCTTGTTAGGAGCATAAATATTTATGATTGTTTGATCTTCTTGACAGATTTTCCCTTTCACTAAAATGTAGTGTCCTTCTTTGTCTCTCACAATTGTTTCACATTTAAAGTCTATTTTGTCTGATATTAATATAGCTACTCCTGCCTTTTTTTGGTTATTGTTTGCTTGTATGATTGCTTTCCGCCATTCACTTTCAATCTCCATGCGTCTCTGGGTCTAAGATGTATCTCCTGTAGATAGCATACGGATAGGTCTTATTTCCTTATCCAATGTCCCAGTCTGTATCTTTTGATAGGTGAGTTTAATCTGTTGACATTCAGTGTTATTACTTTCAAGGAATTATTTGTGTTAGCCATATTTTGATTGGATTTGTGTTTGTCATATTTTGTTTGTATTTTTTTCCCTTCTATTTTTGTCTTTTTTTGTTGCTTTTACACTCTCCTCCAACTCTGCCTCTCCTGTTTTTTCCTTTCTTCCTGCTGAACTCCCTTCAGAATTTCTTGAAGGGGAGGTTTCTTGTTGGTATACTCTTTCAGTTTCAATTTATCTGTGAATATTTTGAACTGTCCATCAGTTTGAATGCTAGTTTAGCTGGATAGAGTATTCTTGGTTGGAAATTTTTTTCTTTTAGTACCTTGACTATATCATACCACTGCCTTCTTGCCTCCATGGTTTCAGATGAGAAATCACACTTAATCTTATGGAGCTTCCCTTGTATGTGATGGTTTTCTTTTCTCTTGCTGCTTTTAGTATTTTCTCTTTGTCTTGATCATTGGATAATTTGACAAGTATATGTCTTGGGATGGGCCTGTTGGGGTTTATGACTAGTGGAGTGCGCTGTGCTTCTTGGATATGTACATCTGTCTCTTTCAGTAGATTTGGGAAGTTTTCAGCCACTATTTCCTGCAACACTCCTTCTGACCCCTTTCCCTTCTCTTCTCCTTCTGCAATGCCTATAATATGTATGTTTGAGCATTTTGCATTGTCATTCAGGTCCCTAAGTCCTAGCTGGATTTTTTCTATCTTTTTTTCAACCCCTTCTACTATCTGTTTGATTTCTGATGTACTATCTTCCACATCACTAATTCTCTGCTCTGCCTCTTCTTGTCTGCTGATATTTGCTGCAAATGTATTTTTGATTTCTTGGACTGTGGTGTTCATTCCCATCACATCTGTTATCTTGTTGTGCATGTCTGCAATTTCCCCTCCAAGTGTTGTCTTCATATTGTTAACCTCTTTCCTTACTTCATCAAATTTATCGGTGATAAATGTTCTGAGATCTTTCATTGCTTGTGCAAAGTTCTGCTCCCCTTCCTGATTTTTGGTTTGTTGATTGGATTCAGCCATGTTTTCCTGATTACTGGTTTGGTTTGTAGATTTTTGTTGCTGTCTGGTCATCATATTATCTTGATGGGTTTAATCAGTTTCTTAGCATCTTTGTCTACTCTTGGAGATTAATTAGCTGTTGTTTTTGCGTAAGTGTTTGTTTTTCTTTTTCTAATTTCTTGTTGCTGGTTAAGTTCACTTTAAAGGAAAGTATTAGTGCTGGGGAAAGGCAATTGTGTAAGCAAGGAAAAAGTGTAAAGTATTATTAGTGATATATGTTAACAAAGCAAGAATATGACATCTGGGAGGGTGGAGGTTAGATTCATGTAAATTGTGTAGAGTTATAGCAGTATGTAGAGTACCTATTATGAGGTAGATGACTGAATATGGGAGGAATATGGTATGAGCTAAAAAGCTATTGTTTTCATGAGAGAGGGAAAGAGAAAAGAAAGGTAATAGTTTCAAGAGTGGATACCAGACAGAAAACAAAACAAAGGTATTAGAAATTAAGAGTTAGACACTTTGTGGATCAAAGAAAGGGAGGTGGGAGGTGAATATAGGAGAGACAGTAGATGATGGCGGATATCAAGATGTAGGGGTAAGGGGATAGTGTAGGTAGCCTAAATCAGTTCACACAGAAATGAGACAGTGGAGGATGAGAAAACCCAGCAAATGTGAGGTGTTCCCTGCCGCACCTATTGTATAATTGAGTTAAAATAAAATAAGTAGAAAAGGAGGGACAAGAGGGAGAGAGAAACAGAAAAAGAAATGAAAAAAAAGAAAGAAGTGAAGAAAGGAAGAGAGAAAAAGGGGGTGGACAAAGGGTGGGGAACAGGTAGGGGAAAGAAAAAAACAGAAATACACGAACACAATTGCAACATCAACTACAGCAACAACAAGAAAGAAAAAAAAAACCTAAACAACTGAATAAATAAAAGACTTTGGGGGATACGCTGGGAGAAAAGACTAGGGGATAATGCAATATTAGCAATCAGGACATTAAAAAAAGTAAAAATATAAGATAAAATGAAAATAAAAACAAAACAAAATGAAACAATAAAGAAAAAATGCAAACGTTGAAGTCTAGGGCATTCAGGTACCTCAGATGGACCTCAGGTGTGATGGATTCAGGGGTATAAAGTCTGAGATATTGAAGGCTCAAGAGGTGTGAGAATCTGGGTTGTGGGCCACCAGAGTTTAGGGGATTCAGACCCAGCAATCTCAAATCTAGTCAACAGGAAGTCTAGGAGCCCTGCAGTGTAACACAGCCCTCAGGGATCCCTGCTGCTGGGTGTGAGCCCTATGGGGGAAGTCAGATCCGCAAACTCTATGTCTGAACCCTGCAATTCACTTACTCACTAGGGTTTATTTGTGTGGATATATCGTCAATTCAGCTTTTGGACAGCTCCCACCCTGTGTTCCCAAAAAACGGCCACGTGAGGGCGCCTCTACACTGCAGCCAATTTAATGATGCAGATCCGAAGCCTGGCCTGTGGGTTGGGCTCTAGTTGGAAATGCTGAAAACAGATTCCAAAACTGGAATTCCCAAGCTTCACAAAATATTCCTCACTCGGCTTCCAGACGTGTCCCCCTCCCTCGCTGCACCCTGTAATGACCTCCCAATTACATCTCTTTATTGCCAGCAATCTAATTCCATTGCAGATCGGCAGCCAGGCTTGTGGGGGCGGGGCTCCAGGTGGAAGTGCTATTGTTTGTGTCCACAATAAAAAATTCCCCTGATTCACAACAAAACACTGTCTGTCTCCCCAAATCAATACGCAAAGGTGTCCCATCCCATCAACCCCCTAACAGCCCGCCCAGGACTTGCGAACTCCCCAGCACTGCAGAGCCACCAAAAAGTGGAGCCTCCGCACCGGTACCGTGGCTCCACCCACCCCCAAAGAGGGAGCAACCCGTGTGCAGGTCTCACCTCTGTGCAATAGATCCCAAATTATATCTTATAGACCAATCCTCTCCATTACCTTTCCACCAAATTGATGTCCAGACACTTCCTGCCCTGCAAAAATCCCAAAAAAGCCCGGCCTTGGAGAACCTCCAGTGGCGCCCAGCCGCCTCTTCCCAGGAGAGACCGCAAGGCAAGTTCACTCAGCCACCATCTTGCTTCCTCTTCATTTACTATTGTAAATGGTATTTGTTTCTTAGTTTCCTCCTGAGCTTGCTCATTATTGGTGCACAGAAATGGTACTGATATTCGTGCATTGATCTTATAACATGCAACTTTACTAAAGTCATTTATGAGTTCTAGAAGCTTTGTTGAAGACCTCTCAGGGTTTTCTATGTATTGGATCATGTCATCTACAAATAATGAAATTTTGACTTCTTCCTTTCCAATTTGAATGCCTTTTGTATCTAGTTCTTGCCTCAGTGCTTGAGCAAGTACTTCTAAGACAATGTTAAATGGAAGAGTTGATAGTGGGCATCCTTGTTCCTGATCTCAGAGGGAAAGATTTTTACAATTTCACCATTGTAAACAATGTTGGCTGTGGGTTTTTCATATATATTCTTTATCATGTTCAGAAAATTTCCTTGTATTCCAATCTTTTGCAGTGTTTTTATCAGGAAAGGGTGCTGTACCTTGTCAAATGCTTTTTCTGCATCTATAGATATAATCATGTGATTTTTTTCTTTCAATCTGTTTGTATGTTGTATTGCATTGATTGATTTTCTTTTGTTGAACCATCTTTGCATACCTGGAATGAATCACACTTGGTCATACTGTATAATTCTTTTATTGTGTTTTTTAATGCAGTTAGCAAATTTTTTGTTGAGGATATTTGTGTCTAGGTTCATTAGAAAAATTGGTCTGTAATTTTCCTTTCTTGTGGTGTCTTTGTTTGGCTTTGGTACTAGGATAATGTTGGCATCATAGAATGCATTATTTAATGTTCCTACTGTTTCGATTTTTTGGAAGAGTTTCAGCAGGATTGGCGTTAGTTCTTTCTGGGATGGTTTGTAGAATTCAACTGTGAAGCCATCTGGTTCAGGGATCTTCTTAGTTGGGAGGTTTTTAAAAACTGATTCTATCTCTTTACTTGTGATTGGTTTGTTGAGAGCATCAATTTCTCCTTTCATCAATAGAGGCTACTTATGTGTTTCTAGGAATTTATCCATTTCCTCTGAATTGACATTCTGGTTGGAATATAGTTTTTCTAAGTAACCTCTTATGATAGTCTTTATTTCTGTGAGGTCAGTGGTGATATCTCCTTTCTCATTACTTAATTTGCATATTTGCATCTTCTCTCTTTTTTTCTTTGTTAGTCTTGCTAAGAGTCTGTCAATTTTATTGATCTCAAAGAACTTGCTCTTGGTTTTGTTTATCTTAATAAATGCTGTCTTATTTTCTATTTTATTTAGCTCTACTCTTATCTTTATTCTTTCTTTCTTCTTCCTGTGGGGTTACTTTGTTGTTTCTTTACTAATTCCTCCAAAAGTGCAGTTAGTTCTTCAATTTTTGCTCTTTCTTCTTTTTTGATCTATGAATTTATGGCTATAAATTTCCCTCTCAGTACTACTTTTGCTGCGTCCCATAAGTTTTGGTGTGTTGTGTAATCATTTTCATTAGTTTCAAGGCAGTTATTAATTTATTTTGAGATTTCGTCTTTGACCCACTGTTTTTATAAGAGTGTGTTGTTTAATTTCCATATTGGTGTGAAATCTGGCCCTCTGGCCCTTACAGATTTCCAGCTTCAATCCACTGTGGTCAGAGATGTTATTTTTTATGATTTCGATCTTTCTGAATTCATTGAGCCTTTCTTTGTGGCCTAGCATATGGCCTATTTTGGAGAATGATCCATGTGCACTTGAGAAAAATGTATATTCTGCTGTATTTGGGTATAATGATTGTATATGTCTATTAGGTCCAGCTCCTCTAATATACTGTTCAAAGTTTTTGTTTCTTCATTGATTCTCTTTTGAGATGTTCTGTCCAAAGTTGATAGTAGTGTATTAAAGTCCCCCACTATAATTGTAGAGTCACCCATTTTTTCATTTAGTTTTTCCAGTGTTTGCCTCATGTATTTGGAGGCGCCCTTGTTAGGAGCATAAATATTTATGATTGTTTATTCTTCTTGAAAGATTGTCCCTTTCACTAATATGTAATAGCCATCTTTGTCTCTCACAATTGTTTTGCATTTAAAGTCTATTTTGTCTAATATTTATATAGCTACTGCTACCTTTTTTTGATTATTGTTTGCTTCTAAGGTTGTTTTCCAGTCATTCACTTTCAACCTCCTAGAATCCCTGGATCTAAGATGTGTTTCATGTATACAGCATAAGATGGGTCATATTTCCTTATCCAATCTTCCAGTCTGAATCTTTTGACACGTGAGTTTAATTGATTGACATTCATTGTTATTACTTTCAAGGAATTATTGATGTTAGCCATATTTTGATTGGACTTCTGTTTGTCATATTTTGTTTGTTTTTTCCTTCTCTTTTTGTCTTTTTTGATGCTCTTACATTCTCCTCCAACTCTGCCTGTCCTGTTTTTTTCTTTCTTCCTGCAGACCTCCCTTTATTATTTCTTGAAGGGCAGGGTTCTTGTTGGCATACTCATTTAACTTCTGTTTACCTGTGAATATTTTGAACTCTCCATCATTTTTGAATCCCAGCTTAGCTCAGTAGATTATTCTTGTTTGGAATTTTTTTTTTCTTTTTGTACCTTGACTATATCATTCCACTGCCTTCTTGCCTCCATGGTTTCAGATGAGAAATCAGCACTCAATCTTATGGAGCCTCCCTTGTATGTGATGATTCTCTTTTCTCTTGCTGCTTTTAGAATTTTCTCTTTGTCTTGAGCTTTGGATAATTTGACAAGTATATATCTTGGGGTCGGCCTGTTGGGATTTATGTTGTTTGGGGCACGTTGTGCTTCCTGGACATGTACATCCATCTCCCTCAGTTGATTTGGGAAGTTTTCAGTCATTTTTCCCTCCAACACCCCTTCTGTCCCCTTTCCCTTCTCTTCTCCTTCTGGGATGCCTATAATATGTATGTTTGTGTGTTTTGCATTGTCATTCAGGTCCCTAAGTCCCAGCTGGATTTTTTCTATTTTTATCAATCAGTTCTACTATTATTTGATTTCCTATATACTGTCTTCCATGTTTCTAATTCTCTCCTCTTCCTCTTCCAATCTGCTGCTATTTCCTGAGAGTGTATTTTTTATTTCTTGAACTGTGGTGTTCATCACCATTGTGTCTTTTATCTTTTTGCATATGTATGCAATTTCTTCCATATTCTCTCCAAGTGTTTTCTTCATATTGTTTATCTCTTCCTCTAGTTCATTAAGTTGGTCTCTAATATCTGTTTTGAGATCTTTAATTACTTGTCTGATGTTCTGCTCCCCTTCCTGGTTTTTAGTTTGTTCATTGGATTCAGGCATGTTTTCCTGATTATTGGTTTGGTTTGTAGTTTTTGTTGCTGTCTAGTCATCATTTTATCTTAGGTTTAATTAGTTCCTTAGCTTCTTTGTCTAGTCTTGGGGATTAATTAGTTGTTGTTCGTGCATAAATGTTATGTCTTCTCTTTGTCACTTTGTTCTTCTTACTCTATTTTCTTGTTGCTGGCTAAGTTCACTTTGAAAGAAAATATTAGGGCAAGGGAAAGCAAAACGAGTAAGAAAAGAAAATATATAAAGTAGTATTGATAATAAATATTGACAGAGCAACAATGTGAGATGTAGGAGAATGGATATTAGACTCATGTAAGTTGTGTAGATTTATAGCAGTAAGTCGAGTACCTGTAATGAAGCAGTCAACTGAATATGGGGAGGCAAATGGTATGAATTAAAAGATCAGTTTTTTCATGAGAGAGGGAAAGAGAAACAAAACACAATAATATCAAGAGTAGATAAAAGACAGAATACAGAATTTGTATTAGAAATAAAAAGTCAGACAATTTGGGGGCCCAAGTAAGGGAGGTTGAATGTAAGATAAACAGTAGATATTGGAGGATAGAAAGATGTAGGGGAAAGGGGATAGTGTAGGTGACCAAAATCAATACACATGGAAAAGAAGAAATGGAGGATGGGGAAACAGCAAATGTGAAGCATTCTCTGCAGCATCTATCATATAAAGAAAATGAAATCAAAAAGAAGAAAAAGAGAGAAATAAAAAAGAGAAGAGAAAAAGGGTGGCAAAATTAAGGGGGGAGGGACAAGCAAGAAAAATAAAAAGAGAAAAAAACTAAATCAATGAAAAAGGACTTTGATGGATAAAATGGGAGAAAAGGCCAGGAGACAATGGAACATTAGCAACCATGACCAAAAAAAAAAAGAATAGAACCAACTTTTCAAGGTAGGAATCCTCTTTGCAGTTAAACAAAATGTTTAGGGATCTGACCTTCCCCCTTTCTCCCTTCCTCACTTATCTCTCTCCCAGGGCAGCAGGAAAGCTGCCTGAAAAGTCCAGCAAGTGATTCAAGTAGGTCCTTGTTGAACCAACTCAACACAGAAGACTATGACTCTTTATTTCCAGCATGAGAGCACCTACACCTCACCAGAAACCCCAAATATGCTATTCAAAGCTTGGATAGCATGTCCTATAGCTCCTCCCCCTTAGGTGTGCTAGGGAAGGTCTAATTGATTTTCTGACTCCTCTTTCTCCCAGACCAAGTTTCCTATCACAGAATGTTTAGGTAAATTGGGCTTTCTCAGCAGTTTTGCCTCTCCTTTCTTCCCAGAGTCTCCCCAAGTCATCTGGTATACTCCTCCAAGCTCAAGGAGAAAAAAAAAACACAAAATATGGAGGGCTAGGTTAATCAAGGACCTCAGATGGACTTCAGTGCACAGTGTATTCAGGAATGGGAAGTCCGTGATATTGCAGACTCAAGGTGTGTGAGTCTCTGGAGCATGGGTTACCAGGGTTTAGGTGATACAGACCTGGGATCAATGTATCCTGTTAACACTGGGTTTGGGAACACTGCAACACAACAAAGTTTTCAGGGATTGCTGCAGCCAGGCCACCAGCCCTAGGGGAAGTGGTCTTGTCCACATCCTCTGACCTCCATGTCAGAAACCCAAAATTCCACCTCTCACAAGGACCTCTTCTGTCACTTTCTCACCAAATTGACATCCAGACACATCCTCCCCTGCAAGCCCCTGATACAGCCCTCTCAAGGTTTGGGAATATATCAACACAACAAAGTTTTCAGGGATCGCCATGGCTGGGCCAACAGCCCTAGGGGGAAGGGTCCCAAAATTCTACCTCTTGCGAGATTCTCTTCTGCCACTGTCTCACCAAATCGACATCCAGACACCTCCTGCCCTGCAAGCAACCAAAACAGCCTGGTCCAGTAGGACTCCAACCCTACTCAGCCACTTCTTTGCAGGAGAGATTATGAGGTGCACTCACTCAGATGCCATCTTTCCCCACCTCCTCTGGTAATTTTTAAATTGCAGGTTTTCCTTATAAAAATGGATGTTTCCTTTACTGTTGTGGATTTAAAAAACAATTATGCATAAAATTAAATCAATTTCTCATTAAAAGTTTAGCTTCACAAAACAACTTAGGGTTATAGACTTAATTGTATTAAGCATTTCATGGTTTTGACATGGCTTTCTCTGGCCATATGATTGGTTATCTATCAATAAGCAAGAAAAACTTTCTCTTCATTCTGATCATCATTTCTTTTTTCCTTGATTTTGTCCAATTGTCTAATTCAATTTAAATTGCCTCCTTACAAATTTAAATCTTTCAATGGATTTTATATATTCAAGGTAAATTTCAAATTGTTAACCTTCCAGTACCAAAGTAATGTTATTAACCCTGATGTTTGAATCCTTCTTTAAGCAGTCCACTGAAATGATAAAACTACATAACCATGAAACTTCTTTTTAATCCCCTTCATGAGTGTTTCTCAAACATTAACTTGCTTGATGATGAACTTCAGCAGAATTGAAGCAAATATTTTTATAGGAGCTCCAATTCTATATTCATTCAAAGCAAATTAAATGATGGTCTTTCTAACATGTGCCCTAGGTCTCAGTCACACATTTTTTATTTCCACACACACACAAAAGATGTGGGCCATAATTTAAAGGAATTTTTACTGATTACTGGGGGTGGATGTTTAGCCATCTCCACCAAACACCAGTATTTTCCCTCATCGACCTGGTCAGGGACAGGAGAGATGAATTTTCACTAAAGTGTCATTTAGTGGCTTGAATCCATAGTTTATAAATGTGGTCATTGCGCTTCTAACTTGCTAAACTTCCCCTCTAAAAACCAATTTGAAATCATAAGAATCAGAAAACTTAGCCAGTATGAATTTTATTAGTCGTTCTGAGGACATAAGCAACTAAAGGTGGAAACAAAGAATTAAGTCTATGACTGTGGTTGCAGATCCCTTAGGCCTTGTTTACCACTTTATTATATAAAGTGGATTTGATTTTAAAATGGAGTTCTCCAAATTATAACTGACAGGCATTTCCTTATACAAAAGTAGCCATCTGGCTAAGGAAATAATTCTTTTTTTTTTTGCTAGAATAACTGCATAGACTGCTTTGGCATATTTCAGAAAACCAGTTCTATGTATTAATACTTGTTAATGTCAAGATTTTACAACATATGAAATTTAAGGAAGGAAATTATATCCTCCTAAACACATTTTTTTGGACTAGGCCTCCTTCTACATGAAAAATACCAGCTGGAGATCTCATTAGAAAAAGTTCAACAAAGCTCTGATTTGAATATTTCTCCTGGCTGTGTTCCAACTGTAGGAAAGTTGAACCACAGCAGAGCTGCTAACCTTTTCCCCTCTAGCTACACATAGCGGTGAACAGGTGCAGATTGATGGTTATCATTGATGATTTCACAGCATGGGTAACTTGTTGGAAAGCAGCGTCTGATATATTACAATGAATTTTTTAGGTTGAAACATACTTGCATACCTGGGATAAAAACCACTTGAGCATGACATACAATTCTTTAAACGTTTGTTTGGCTTGATTGGCAAGTGTTTTGCTGAGGATTTTTGCTTTTATATTATTAGAGAAATAGGTCCATAATTTTCTTTTTTGTAACATCTTTATCTGGCATTTGGGTGATATTGGTTTCAAAGAAAGAGTTTGGGACAATTCACTAGTGAAGCCATCTCATCCTAGGCAATTCATTTCTGAGAAAATAATTAATTAATGATTTTTTTATTTTTAAAGGATGGTTAGATTAAATAAATTTTAACAAAAAAAATAGAATATTTGCCTATGCTCCACAAACTTCCCTTTCCACACTTTCCCACATTAACTTCTTTTTTTAGTATGCTACATTTGTTGCAACTGATGAAAAAACATTTAAGTATTTCTATTAGCCTTGGGCTATAGTTTAAATTATATTTAAGCTGGGTTCCACACACTTTTGTAGTTTATGAAAAATATATAATGGCTTGTATCCATCATTGCAATATGTTCTGCTAAGGAAGAGGGAGAAACTCTCAATGCTATAGAGGCAATTTTATGAAATCAAATGAGATTCTGGTTATTTCAAATGATTATAACATTTGAGAAATCACAAAAAGTAATCAATTAAAGACATAGGAAAGGATGAAAGTATATACAACCACTCACAAATCAGGGGAAAACTCAACATCTCATCTCTCACATGGCTGCAGAACCTCTTTGCAGCTAATCAGTGTCCTGATTGGAAAAATGGCCCAAGGCAGAATGCCCCCTAATAGGTAAGTCACTGACTGGCAGTTTGGAGACCATCCTTTTTAAAAGAGTCTAAGTCTCAGAAATCCAATGAGTCTTGCAACTCTTGAGGAATGACCTCATCAAAAGTAACCAAATCCATCCAGCAGGAGGATGGTAGCCAGCCCTCCACAGGAGATGTGGTTTCTTGAAGGGTCTTTGTTCTATTCTATTCATGGTACACTGAATAGGAACATGAAGGTTTTCAACTTTTACTTTTACAGGGGATACATGCAATTGCCAAAACTGGTAACTTGTTCCTTTGAATCCTTCATTTTATTTATTTATTTATTTATTTTTTGTTACTAGGTGAGAGGGTTGCCTGCATAGCAGCATTACAACATTCCAAAGGACAATGGACAAGTTAAATCATTCACAGTTTTAGGCTAAAACAACAGACTCTATTTATTACAAAGCTTATGAATTCACAATTCTTAATAATTTTCTTATAGTACATCACGATGTCATGCAGGACAATTCCAATATCCTGAAAATGCCCCCATATTACACATCTTCTTCCTTCTCCCTCCCATCAGAACCTCTGGTGTCTATTGCCTTTATATCAATGATAAAAGTTATTCCATTGTTGAAATAATAATAAGCTAATAATAGAATAATAAATCTACTTTAGCCCATTGTTCATTCCCTAATTTTGAGAATTTTGGGACAATGATGCCCATTCTGTTTCCCAGTGAGAGGGAGCTTAGATTCAATGGGACAGCTGGATGGAGCTATTTTTCTTGCAGTTGCAGACACTTTCTGTTCCTCAGGCTGTTTGTTTTCAATCATCATCTTTTGTTAGGTGTCCTAGGCTAGTCCAATCAAGTGGAAAGTAGTGGCTGCAAATGAATAGATCAAAGATTTAAGTCACTAAGATATATTTAACAAGTATAATGCTAATTATTATACTTTCAAATAAATGAGACAGAAAAACCATTAGTATGAGTAGGGAAACTATAAATGAGTCTAACTCTGTTACACTGGGGAGCATAAATTTCAAAGTTTAGCCTACAGACAGGATGCCAAAATCCTGAGCTTGTCTGCACTGCTTATAGTGTCAGTATGTCTCTAGAGTCCTCAGAAGCCCTGTTGTTTGAAGCAGTGTTTACTGTGGCAGTCAATGAGATCCTGCAGAGATGTATATAAGTTTAGCTTCTGAAGTGACATCCCAACTCACTTTCAAATCTTTTAACCATAAAAATATATTTTTCTTTAATATTTCCCCCTTTTGGTCAAGGTCTTTTTTTTAGATGCATTGCTAGTTGTTGCTTGGTAATAATCCCTCCATGCCAGGAAGGCTCATTCCTGGGAGTCATATCCCGATCTGGGGGGAAGGTAATGAGTTTATATGGCGAGTTTGGCTTAGAGAGAGGCCACATTTGAGCAACGAGGAAATTTTCATGAGATAATTATTCTTAGGAAATATATAATGTAAGTCTAAGTTTCAATTTCATAAGGAAACATTCATAAGTACAAACATCATTTTCAAGGGCCTTGCATGAGGGTCTGTTTCCTTCACATTGCCTTTGTACTCAGAGGATACTTGCAGCTCTATTAGGGAATGTAGCGTGATTTGCCAGGATGGAAAGTCAATATTCTCTTTTACTGCATGGAATTCCATCCAAAATGCCAATGCCCCATGAATATTTGAACATATTCATGTGCCTTAGATGCATGTTACAGGGGCAACCATCCCCACACTTCTCCCATTACCCAACATGCCACCACACTTAGGAAATTTTCATGACTCTTTCAATCTCTTTACTTGTGATTGGTTTGTCGAGTCTTTTATTTTTTCTAACATCAGTGTAGGGTGGTCATGTGTTTCTAGGGTCAGTATTAATGTTCATTTCTCATTTCTGGTTTTATTTATTTGCATCTTCTATATGTTTTTGTCAGTCTAGCTAAGGGTTTGTCAATTTTGTTGATCTTCTTGAAGTACCAACTTTTTTTATTCTATAATTTTCTTTTGTTCTCAATTTTATTTTTTCTACTCTAATCCTCATGATTTCTTTCCTCTTGTTTGCTTTGAGAATAGTTTACTGTTCTTTTTCTAGTTCCAAGAGGTGTGCTGTTGGTCTTCAACTGGTCTTATATATTTCCCAAGAGTAATTTTTACCTCTTTCTTCTTTTATGCATGCATTGAGGGCTATAAATTTCACTGACAGCACTGTTTGCTGTGTTTAACTATGCAGTGTTCACTTTTTCATTCATCTTGAGATTTTTACTTTTTCTTGCAATTTCTTTTTTAACCCACTGTTTTTTCAAGAGTGCATTGTGCTGAGACCAGCTCAGCAATAGGTCTTCACAAAGGGAAGATGACACAGAACTGAAGAAATAAAGTGACATAAAGACATAAGAGAGGAAATAAAGATGGGACCAGGGGACTTACAGCTTCTGAAATTGAGAGCCTCAACCCAAGATTCCACATCATATTTATTTAGAAACTAACAATCAGCTGTTTGCTATCAAAACTATAACATCATCTACAATAACAGGAAGCAGGGGGTGGGGCAAGATGGTGGCTGAGTGAGCATACCCGACAATCTCTCCTGCAAAGAAGTGACTGGGCAGTGTTGGAGGTTCTTTGGGACCAGGCTGTTCTGGGATTTTTGCAGAGCAGGAGGTGTCTTCACATCGATTTGGTGGGAAGGTAACAGAGAAAATTCATCTATAAGATATAATTGAGACTCTATTACATGGAGGTGGGAGCTGCGCACGGGACACTCCCTCCTGGGGTGGGTGGAGCCATGGCACTGGTGTTGCTGTGGCGATCTCTGGAGGCTCTGTGGTACTGGGGAATTCATAAGCCCTGAGTGGGCTATTGGGGGGTTAACAGGACAGGAGGCCTTTGCAGACCAATTTGGGGAGACAAACAGGAGTTTTATTGTGAAGTGGGGAATTTTTTATTGTGGACACAAATAATAGCGCTTCTGCCTAGAGCCCCGCCCCCCCCAAGCCCAGCTGCCGATCTGCAGCAGACTTAAATTGCTAGCAATAAAGAGATGTCATCAGGAGGCTGTTACAGGGTCTGGCAGGGTGGGAGACATCTGGAAGCCGATTAGGGGAATATTTTGTGAAGTGTGGGAATTTTGGTTTAGGACTCTGTTATCAGCCTTTCTGGCTGGAGCCCCACCCCCAGGCCTGGCTACTGATCTGCGTCATTAAATTGGCTGCAGTATAGAGGCACCCCCAGGTGGCCATTCTGGGGGCTTACAGAGTTGGAGGTGTCCTGAAGCCGAATTGGTGATACATCCACAATAGACCCCAGTGAGTGAATAGACCCCAGTGAGTGAGCGGGGAGATAGAGTTTGCAGATGTGACCTCACCCATAGGGATGGCACCCAGCTGTGGGGATCCCTGAAGGCTGTGTTGCACTGTGGTGCTCCCAGGCTCCCTGTTAACCAGATTTGAAGTTGCCAGGTCTGAGTCCCCTAAACTCTGGTGGCCCACACCCCAGAGACTCACACCTCTTGAGTCTTCAATATATCAGACTTTCCATCCCTGAATCCATCATGTCCTGAGGTCCATCTGAGGTCCTTGAAGGTCCTAGCCCTCAACGTTTGCATTTTTTCTTTTTTCTTTTGTTTTGTTTTTATTTTCATTTTTTTTTTATTTTTTATTTTTTTAATGTCCTGATTGCTAACATTGCATTATCTCCTAGTCTTTTCTCCCAGCGTATCCCCCAGTCTTTTTATTGTTTTGTTTTTTTGTTTTGTTTTTTTGTTTTCTTCTTTGACAACTTAGATAAATTCTTTAGGAAATTTACTAGGGGCATACACAACAGAAATATATGAGATCATCTTTTTCCTTTTGCTGTGTTATATTTTGTTTGAAAAAAAGACCTCAATTTTGGTAATCACTTCAAAACAGTACTAAACTATTTGAACTGTGCAAAAAAATTTTCACAAGCATTTCATTTGGCTTAGAATATACAACATTCTCAGTGAATTCTTCAGTATTGTTGCTGTTGCCATTAGAGAGTTAGGAGAGGTTTCTAGCCAAATCTAATATTTATACACCTAAGGTAATAAACTCTTGGATTCTTTCCTGTTTAGTCTTATTTATATTCCCCCAATGTACCTCTCACTGACCTTAGCCTTCACCACTCTCCTTACTGCCTTCATTCTCAGTGAGACATCCTGTTATCAACATGTCTTTAGAACAGTCCATTTTCCCTATAGTTCTCCACCAATCTGTTTTCTTTACACTTATTTTATCCCCTCCCTCTTATCTTGGAGAAAAAGTGGATCCATCCTACTTAAAGTTGTAGTGCACTACTATCCATTGGAAAAGCATGTTGATGCTATTTAGTAAAGCCCATTTAATTGTCATAGTCTTAAGTGGTGGTAGCATATGCAGGATCCCATTATGAAGCTATATCAAGTAGAATGATGATTTTGCCAGTATTTCAGATTTTACTATACTACAGTATAGTAAAATTCTCAATGAATCTGCAGCAGTTATCTGAAATATATTTTTTAAGCTAAATTTATTTTTCTTGTTTGTGATATAAACTTTGTATATGAGGATTTGTTTTCTCATTTTTTCTCTGGCTTCTGCAGTTAGAATGCCAACATCCATTTCATCATATCTAAATTCAGAAAAATATTGGTGTTGGTTATTTATAACTTTGTAGGCCCTACTAAAGAAATACTGAAAAATTTTATTCAACTATTAATCATTAGATATAATCATAAAACAACTAAAATGTAATGTAGTGAGTGACAAGAAAGAGCTTTAAAAAATAAGGAGAATTTAGCTCTTCAGGGTCAATATTTGTAGCAAGATCAGGCAAAGTTTTTAAAATCATAAAAGCATTTTCCTATAAAATACCTTCATTTGGGCATCATTCCAATTCTCCCACCATATACTTCATACATTCTGAAAGGGTATGTGATTCCTTCTACCTTCCATTAAATTGCCCTCATAAACTGACTGAATTTACATCATGAAGTTAGAAGAATAGCAAACAGAAAACCAAAATAATGTTTGTAAATGACTGTGTTATTCAAGTGAAATTTGCTCGTGCTCTAAGAACTCTCCTTGAGATTTTGTAACAAATATATGTTTTTTCTTTCTTAGGATTGTCTCAACTTTGCTGCCAATTCCCTAGAACAGTGGTTCTTAAATGTGGTACCATGAGCAATAGCATCAGTATCACTTGGGGAGTTTTTAGAAATGAAATTTCTCCATTCCCAACCCAGAGAGAAAGAGAAATTCTTGAGTGATGCTTAGTCCCAAGTATTTTACTTATGTCTCTAGGAAAATCTGAGACATTTTGAATTTGGAAAACACTGCCTTAAAATATCTAGTTTTCCATCAAATCATTCATAGAGTTTTTTCTGCTTTAACAGCAAATTTTTGAATTTTATCTTTAAAATCAGTGTTCCCCCAAATTATTTTGTTTTTCTTCTCTTCTATGTCTGAACTCTTTTTGAAGAATTCAGCAAATCAAAACAAATTATCAGCAATTATATGCCCAATACAAAATTTTATTTAATGTCTCAGTCCTTTCCCCCCAATATATGTCCTACATTGGCATGTTAGTTATTCAAAGAAAATAATATTTTATTTACATTCTTTAAAATATTGTTTAAAATTATAAAAACCATGTAACATGACTGCAAAAGATTAGAATAGGCAATAAGTGCTTCAGGCGTACTGAGGGCATCAGTGTAGTTTGATAGAAATATGTGGCAAAGGAAATGCTTATTCTTTGAAAACTGGGTATTATTTTAATGGTAAAAATGGAAAGGAATGATATTTCAACAAGGATACCACTGGCAACTAAGTAGAACCTCAGTAGCCTGAGCGCTGTAAAGGTAGAACACTTTAACAAATGTTTGTGACAGTGGTCATCCTAAGTGGGATAGGAGAATTGAGGCATCTCAGTGATGTGCTCAGAGTTTTAACTTTCACATGTCTACCTTGAGAGCAAGGCAGCTTTTGTACGCTCAGGGGTATAACATAAGCTAGCCTCCATTTCCTCAAAATTAATTGGTTTTTTTAAAAGAAAGATATCTTTGTGGCAGATAAAAGAGTCGTGACTCATAGATATTATTCTAAAAATGGAGCAATGAATTTTTAAAAGATGGCATGGAATAAGTGGTCACAATGGGAAATAAAAGGAAAGAGGTAGTACAAAATAACTTAAACAAGATAAAGAGAATGCCTGGAAAGTGTTACTGTGTTGTTAAATAATGAAAAATTAATAACATTTGGAATAAAATTCTGGATGCATAAGTATGGTATAATTTTCCCTATCTCTGTTTCCAAACAGGTGGTGAAGTAGAATGTACTGGACTGTGCCAACTTCCCACCAAATTTCCTTTATGACTGTGACTCATCTTATCTAGACTTGTATGCTCCTGGACTGCAGCATTACAACACACCCTGATGGTAATTAGGCTTTTCCACATGTTCCTCAAGGTCTGAAGAAAATGTTCTTAACTCAGAGTGGATGGATATATTTTACTTCTCTTCTATGCAAACCTATCATCCCCACTTTAAAATGATAAAATTAACACTTATAGAAGTGAAGACATCTGACTAGGATCGCAAAGAAGAGTAGGTCACAAAATGTGTTCAGAACAAAGAATGTTTGATCTTATCCAGATTCATTCAGCTGCAGTACATGATCTTACCTACAATCTTGTTCCAGACTAAGAATTATGGATGATTGGCTAAGATTCCTTCCTATTTTAACGTGATCCTCCTTGACTTAAGTAAATACCCTGGGAATAGAATCAATTTAACTGCCACATTTTTCCTCAGAAGGAAAGGGTCATTGAAGAAATAAACTCATTTATTTCCAGAGTTACAAGAAATTTCAAACAGCTCAGAATATCCTAGATTTGTAGTTCACCATGAGGCTAAGTAAAATTTTTTGTTTGTGTCTTTTCTTCTGGTTTTCCTTTTTATTTTTTTATTTTTTTAATTATTTATTTATTTTTTAAAATTACATTCAAAAAATATGAGGTCCCATTTAACCCCACCACCCCCACCCCCCACTCCCCCCACAGCAACACTTGCTCCCATCATCGTGACACATCCATTGCACCTGGTAAGAACATCTCTGAGCATCACTGCACCCCATAATCAATGATCCACATCATAGCCCACACTCTCCCACGTTCCATCCAGTGGGCCTTGGGGGGATCTACAATGTCCCGTAATTGTCCGTGAAGCACCACCCAGGACAACTCGACGTCCCGAAACCGGCTCCACATCTCATCTCTTCCTCCCATTCCCCAAACCCAGCAGCCACCATGGCTACCCTACCCACACCCATTCCACATTTTCTCTGTGGACATTGGATTAGTTGTGTCCATTGAACATCTATGTCAAGTCGGGGCTTAGATTATGGATACTGGATGCACTCCTCCTGCTTTCAGTTGTAGACACTCTAGGCTCCATGGTGTGGTGGTTGACCTTCTTCAACTCCATGTTAGCTGAGTGGGGTAAGTCCAATAAATCAAAGTGTAGGAGCTGAAGTCTGTTGAGGCTCTTGGCCTGGGTGTCATATTATCAGTCCAGAGATTCAAATCCCCTAAATATATCTTAAACCCCAGCACCTATTACAATTCCAATAAAGTAGCATGGAAGTCTTGTGAAAAGAGATCCCCTCTGAGTCCTTTTTAATTTTTTAAAAAGATACTTCAATTATATAAATGTTTCAAAGAATATATAGATAATAGGCTACATAAATTTTTAAAAATGAGATATCTGAAATTTCATACAAAGAAAAAAAAATACAACAAATTTGGTAATGATATGTCACCTCTTTTAAAAAAAAATCCAAAAAATTTATAATGGCAATGAAAATGGAATTCAGAGAACACAGTAATTAATTAAATGGATTTTAGGATAGTAATTTTTAAATTTCGGCTTTATCCTATAACAATGGATGTTTACTTAACTGCTGTGGATTTACAAAACAACTATCCCTAAAGTTAATTCAGTTCCTCACCACAATTTTAGTTACAAAAAACAATTAGGAGTTATAGATTCAATTGTTATCACAATTCGTGGTTTGGCCATGGCTTTTTCTGGCCCTATGATTGGTCATTTATTAAGCAAACAAGACACATTCCCTCTTCTTTCTGCTCATTGTTTCTTTACTTAGTTTTGTCCAGTTTCCTAATTCAATTTAAGTTGCTTCTTTACTAATTTAAATCTTTTCATGGATTGTACATCTTCAAGGTAAATTTCAAATTAACCTTCCAGAACCAAAGTAATGATATAACCTTGATGTTTGACCCCTTTTTCTCTAAGCAGTCCACTGGAATGATAAAAATGTTTAATCATGCAACTTTTGTTTCATTCCCTTCATGAGTTCTTCACAAACATTATCTTGCTTGATGATGAACTTCAGCAGAAAATGAAGGAAATTTGAAATTATAGGAGTTCCATTTCAACATTTACTCAACAGCATTTAAATGATGCTCTTTCTAACATGTTGTGCACCAAGTATCAGTAATAGGTTTTTTATTTCCACACACTAAAAAATCATGTGGAACCCAAGTTAGAAGTATGATTATTGTTTAGTGAGGGTGAACATTTAGGCATCTCCACCAAACAACAGTGTTTTCCTTCATCCAACTAGTCTGGGACAGAAGTAGTTAATTGTCACTAAAGTGTCATTTAGTGCCTTGAATCCATGGTTTATAAATGTGGTTATTGTGCTTCTAACTTGCTAAACTTCCCCACTAAGAACCAATTTGGACTCATAAGAATCAGAAATCTTATCCAGTATGAATTTTATTAGTAGCTCTGAGGACACAAGTGACTCAAGGTGGAAACAAAAAATTAAGCCTATGACTATGGTTGCAATTCCCGTAGGCATTGCTTACTACTTTAGTATATAAAATTCCTCTGATTATAAAAAGGAGTTCTCCAAAACATAACTGACAGGCATTACCTTGTACAAAAGCAGTTATTTGGCTAAGGAAATGACCCATATGGGACAGAAAATACCTCATTTTCTACTAGAAAAATTTCACAGTATGCTTTGACATATTTCAGAAAATCAGTTCTATGAACTTGTTAATTTTAAGCTTTTACAACAAAGAAAACTTAAGAAAGCAAATTATCTCCTCCTAAACACATTTCATAGACCAAATCTCCTTCACATGAAAAATACCAGCAGGACATCTCATTAGAAAAAGTACAACAAAGGTCTGATTTAACTATTTCTCCTATCTGTGTTCTCAAGGTAGAAAGATGAACCACAGCTTAGCTGCTAGTTTTTTTCTATCTAACCACATAGCAGTACACATATATAGATTGTTGGGTGTGATAGTTGATTTCACAACATTGATAGCTTGTTGGAAGGGAGCATCTGAGAGAAGATAATCCAACTGTCCTCAGATTGGCAAGACAATATTGGTGAAGAAAATGTTTTGTATCTTCATGCATGAGTTGTTATATTCTGTGCTGTTGTGACCTGAAGTTAATGAGTCTGATATGAAAATTGAGATATAATTTTAACCACACAATTGCCAAAAACATTGGCAATATAGAAACACAAAATAGCAGAATAGCTACTGCAAAACACAAGTAAGTAAATTGAAGGATTACTTAATTCATTATACCAGTAATCTGTGAAGAAAACAAAGTAAAAATTTGAGGAAAATGGAATACAGAGGCTCTGAAAGGAGACAGGCTTACTGCTGCCTTGCAAAATCTTATAAGATTATCTGTTTGCCTATCATGTTGGTAGCAACAGTGCAGGGATATTAGTCATCTGTACACCAGTGTCTAAAAGTCTAAAAATGTAACTTCTTTCTCCACTTACCCATTAAATTCTATCTGTACTATAGAACATTGCCCACCCCCTTCACAACAGAGGGACCTCAGAAGAGTGGTAAATTGTTCAGGTAAAATTCTGCAGTCCCATTGACCCATCCAGGAGGGGCAGAGGAACAGCAGCAGTGCCATTCACTCTGGCCAACATGGTGCAGACACTTTTGCTTTGGGATCAGGAACAAATGGAGTTTAATGTCAAAAAGATTATTTTTCCATCCAAGGCTCCCTGGATGGACCAGTACTGGAACATCTAGGTTTGGGCAGAGCTTAGGCATCATTGACAGAGAGGTGTGGCACCCTCAAATTGAGTCCAGGCCTCAGGGTAACCCCTTCTCCTCTGGGCACTGAATTTGAGTTACTTATATACATAGGGTTAGGGTATCATCCCCTAACTCCACTACAAGAAATTTTCCATCATTTGAAATAGGAACTCTACAATTTAAGCCTTACTTTATACTCAATCACAATTTCATCACCACGTAAACCATATTCTATATTCTGACACTATGAGATGCTTGTTCTAATTACTTCATATCAGGAAAAATCACACAGTATGTATCCTCCTGTGCTTCTTGTGTCTGTATTTCACCCAACTTGGTATCTTCAAGTTTTATCCATTTATTGAATGCTTCATTACTTTATTCATTATTTATCTGAATAATATTCATTTGAATGCATATACCAAATCTTGTATACACTTTCTTCAACAGATAGACACGTTTCTTCCCTCTTTTGGCAATTGTGGATAATGCTGCTTTGAACAAGAGCTTGGAAGTATTTATTCAAGAACCTGCTTTCAATTCTTTGGGGTATATCCCCAGAAGTGGGATTGCTTGCTAATATGGTAATTCTAAATTTTGTGAGGAACTACCAAACTGTCTTCCACTCCCATCATTTTCCAGAGTGGGTTGAAAAAAATCACCATCAAGGAATTGGTTTATAGACAGAAAATACATGAATGAATTAAACAACGATAACAACAGAAACAGAACTTGTCTTTTGATAGAGTGTGATTTAAGAATTCAAAAGGAAGGTCAAAGAGATATATCTCAGGTGATGAAAATGTGCTCTATCTTGTTAAGGGTGGGGCTATAGGAGTGCTTATGATTGTCAAAATATTTGAATACTATATACTATATTTAACTGTTTGTAAGTTATGTTTAAAACCAAAGAAACACCAAAATAATTGCAGGTAAGTAAGTGCATCAACAATCGTTTATGGTTGAACCGTGCTGATGTTTGCAATTTACTTGAAAAGCAAATATTTTAAGATATAAAATAAAGATAATTGGATGAATTAAAAGATGTGTGGATGAATATACATATATATATATATACACATACATATATATATTTATAATAATACAATGCAATTAGTCAGCCAAGGGTTGCTGATGTAAAGTACCAGAAATCTGTCAGTTTTATAAAGGGTATTTATATGGGGTAGAAGCTTACATTCACAAGGCCATAAAGGCATGTTACTTCCCCACCAAAGTCTGTTGCCATATGTTGAAGCAAGATGTCTGCTGGGGTCTGTAAATGTTCAGCCTTCCTCTTCCTCTTCAGTCTCTAAGTCCCAGCTTCCTTTAGTTTCAGCCATAGGCTGGCATAAGGCTGGTCTTTCTTTCCAGGGCTCATTTCTTTCCATGCTCAGCTGCACTGCTTTCTCCAAAAGGCCAAATGTAAGCTATCAGGTGAATGACTTTACTTTCTCCTTGATGCTCCAGCATCAAAACTCAGCTATCTCCTCTGCCTTGTCATTTTCTCTGTGTATTTTCGAACACCAAGGGAAGGGACTCAATGTCCTTTTGATGCGGTAGAATCAAAGATCGTACCTTAATTTAATCCATTAAAAGTGAAAACTCTAAATTTAATACCATCAAATGATATCACACCCAAAGGAACAGACAAGTTTACAAATATAATCTATATTTCTTTTTGAAATTCATCAATAATATCAAACTGCCACAGCAATATTGGTAAAAACAATAATATGTATGTATTACATAAATAAAATACATACTTTTTACATATTTAGTACATATTTGAATTTTCAGGAAATTTAGAAATATGTAAAGCACAATGACTGAACACTTCAAAGGAATATAGTGTTCCAAGGGAAGATGTCATCAGAATATCTAGATAGGGCTCTAATTTCTCACATAAACAGTGAAGGATGGAAGAGCAAAAGCTATCCAAGGGAATGGCTTTCAGGATCTGCAGATCAAGAGATTTCTGCTTCATTCATGATGGAGAAGACACAGAGAAAAAAAGAAGTCAAATTAAAACCATGAGTTACTTACCACTGCACCTGGGAATGGCATATGTCCTCCACCCTCAAGCTAAATAGCCTCACTAAAATCCCTGGCTCACTGCAACCAACTTAGATGGGAAATATGTCCTCCTCCCTTGAAGGAGGAGAGCTCTGGAGGAAGACAGAGAGTGGCTTATCTTCAGGGAGTTTGGCCAGTTTAGCCCAATTTGATTCTCAGCTGGAACCATCCATAGGGGAGCTGAGGGGTAAAAAGGTGTGGGACAGACACTCAGCCAACTCAGAGAAAGAGAGAAATATAAAGGGGAGGGGAGAAAGGGACAGCAGAATAGAGGGGGGAAATACAGTATAATATAAAGACCCCAGTCAGTGCTGAAGCAATCCCACAGAGAAAGGAGGTGGTGATTGTATCAGGCAGGCTGCCATGCACACCTGCCCTGGGAGATGGAGGAACTATGACAGTGAGAGGATAGGCTAACAGGTGCCAAATAGTGCTAGAGAGATAGCCAGAAAACTTTTAGAAGTCCAACTCACCTAAAGGTTTAGAGGGAGAGGAGAGGCAGAGAAACTTTCAAAACCTACCTAACCTTTGGACTGGAGAGGGTGTAGATCAGTGAATAAATGTCTGCCTCATATTTACTATATCCCTAGTTCAATACCCAGCACTGCTTAAGATAAGAGTCCCAGGGGAGACCTAGGGATATCAAGTATCCATCTGGTATGTGTGAAAAGGAATTTATAGATTGACATTAGTTATTTAATTACATTCTTATTTGTTTAGTTTAGGTAGTTTGATCTGTTATTTTACATTTTTATTATATTTTAATTTTACGTTTTTAAATTTTTTATTCTTTATTTAATTCTCTAAAATTGGGTACCCTTCCTGTTGAGTTTGAATGTAGGGTGATTGATGAGCAATGGCACTCTGAGATTGCTCTTAGTGGCCTAAGAAGGAAGTGTTTTTCTCCTGGATTTATTATTAATATGATTATTTATTTTCTTTGTTTCATTTTTTATCTTTCTTCCTTTTTCCTTAGTTTTTATATTTATTTTCTTTCATTCTTTTTTCCCTCTTCCATTGTTTTTCTTTTTTTCCCCCACCTTCTCTTACTTGGTCTTCCTAATTTATTTTACTTCTCTTCTTTCAGCTCTTTTATTTTTCTACCTTTCCTTCTCATATCTATTTTCCTGGTTTTTTATCAGTATATCATTTATGTTTATACCTTTATTTTTTTTTGATTTTCACTCTTTTTATTTATTTTTCCTCGATCTTTTATGGTTCCTTTTCTATTACTATTATTATTATTATTATTACTATTCTCTTTTATCTTTCCTTTTCTATGTTTTTAAATTTTTTTCAGGGAGACACAGACAAGTACAAGGTTATAGAATATCTGGAACAAAGTCTGAAAAAGGAAACTTTAAAAAAACAAAGCAAAATTAAACCATGGAGTAGTAAAAGAAGATAACCATTTGAATAAACTCATGAAGACAATCAGATGCCTAGACACAACCAAATAATAACAAGCTGTGCTAAGAAATAGGAAGACATGACCCAGTCTAAAGAACAAACTGAAAAATAGGAGATGGAGACTATGGACCAACTAATCAAGGATGTCCAAACAAATATCATGAAACAACTCAATAACAATGAATAATAATGGATTAAACTCTCCAATAAAAAGACACAGATTGGCAGAATAGATGAAGAATTATGATACATCTATAGGCTTTGGACAAGAAACTCACCTTAAACCCAGAGATGAAGTTTGCAAGTGAATGGTTGCTTTACATACAAACAATAAGCAAAATCAGGTAGGAGTAGTCAGATTATTATAAAAGAAAATAGACTTTAAGTGGAAAATTAAAAGGAATG
This sequence comes from Dasypus novemcinctus, assembly GCF_030445035.2. Classification (NCBI taxonomy): domain Eukaryota; kingdom Metazoa; phylum Chordata; class Mammalia; order Cingulata; family Dasypodidae; genus Dasypus; species Dasypus novemcinctus. Next base: position 8,586,960 of record NC_080700.1, on the reverse strand, counting down.
CTATATATTAATAAAAGGTGTTATATATAAAAAAAGTGAGAACAATCAAACATTTATTCACCTAACCAAGGTGCCCCAAAATTATGAGGCAAATATTGGAATAACTAAGTGAAAAAATAGATGCCTCTAAAATCAAAGTAAGGTACTTTAATACACGAATATCACCATTAAACAGAATATCTTGACAGAAAAACAGTAAAGAAACAGAGACCTTGAAAAATTTGTAAGGTCAAGACTTAATAGACATATAAAGAACATCATGCTATACGTAAATACAGCAGAATATACATTCTTCATGAGAACACGTGGATAATTTTCCAGGATAGACTACATGGTAGGCACAGAACAACTTACAATTAATTCAGAAACATTGAAATTATATGAAGTAATTTCTGTGACCACAATGGATGAATGTGGAAATTAAAATGTGGTAGGGAAAGACAATAGGCACAAAAAGAAAGAGATGGAAGTCAAATAACATACTCTCAGAAAATCAGTGGATCAAAGAGGTAATTGCAAACAAAAGAAGTAATTAACTTTAAACAAATGAAAATGAGAACACAACATATCAAAACCTATGTACACAGCCAAAGAATACCTAAGAGGACAGTCTTTAACCCTAACTGCCTATTTAAAAAATAAAGACCTGAAATAGAACTAACTGCACACTTAGAGGAGCCAAAATTAAATAACAAGCTAAACCCAAAGCAAGCAAAGTAAGGAAGGAAACATTTGAGTGGACCTAAATAAAATTTAGAATTAAAAAAAATTTACATAAAATTTTGACAAAACTGAAAGCTGTTTCTTTGAGAAGAATACTAAAATTGACAAAACCTTAGCTATATTAACAAGCAAGAGAGAAAATGGAAATATATAAAAAGAGATGTATCATCACTGATTCTGCAGAAATAAATGTATAAGAGGATACTTTGAAAACCAGAATGCCAAAGAGATGGATAACTTCTATGAAATGGAAAAAATCCTAGAAACACAAAAGCAGACAACATTGATGAAAGAAGAAATTGATGAACTCAGCAGGAAAAATTGCAAGTAAAGAAATTGAATAAGGCAACTAAGACCTGAAAACTAAGAAAAGCCAAGGACCAAACGGCTTCATTGGTGAATTATACCAATCCTTCCAGAAATAACTAACATCAATCCTTCTTAGACTCTTCCAAAAAATAAAAGTGGAGGGAATATTGCCTAACTCATTCTGTGATGATGACATAACACTAATACCAAAGGCACATATAAATGGCAAAAGAAAAGAATACTAAAGATGAGTGTTTCAAATGAATCTGTATGCTAAAATTCCCAAAAAAATACTTGCTAATCATAACCAATAACACAACAAATAAATTACACACTATGATCAAGTTGCTTTCATCCTTGGTTTGCAAGGAAAGCTCAATGTAAGAAAATCAATGTAATGAAACAAACTAAAACATCAAAAGAAAAAATAAATGGGAGATCATCTCTATTGATGCAGAAAAAGCATTTGACAAAATACAGCATTCTTCTTTTAGTTAAAATCACAAAGGAAGAGAAGGATACTTCCTTAAAATGATTTAGCATACATATATATATATATATATATATATATATATATATATATATAATTTATTGTGCAGTGCAAAAGTTTCACTCTAGGATCTGGAACAAAACAAGGATGCCCACTATCACCACTCTTACTTTCTATTGTGTTAGAAGTACTTGCTCAAGGACTTAGGCAAGAAAAGCAAATCAAAGGAATACAAATAGGAAAAAGCAAAAATTTTACTATTTGCAGATGACAAGATCCTATACATAAAAAAACTCAAAAATATTCTATAGCAAAGAATCTAGAGCTAATAAATGAATTCAGTAAATTGGCAGGGTAAAAAATCAATATGTGAAAAAAGTAGTAACTTTGCTGAACACCAATAATGAGCAATCTGAGGAGGAAATCAAGAAAATAAATTCTATTTACAATAACAACTAAAAGAATCAAATATCTATGAATAAAAACTAAAGATGAAAAATCTTGTAAATAGAAACAACATAGTTCATGGAAATCTAAGTAGACCTAAATAAATGGAGAAAAGGACTCCCTGTTCATGAATTGGAAAACTAAACATCAGTAAGATGACTGTCCTACCCAAACTCATTTACAGATTTAATGTCATCCCAATAAAAAGAAAAGCAGCATTTTTTTTGTTGAATAGTAAAGCTTATAATGAAATTTATTTGGAAAGGCATGTAGGCCAGAATGGCCAAAAACATATTGAAAAAGAAAAATGAAATTGGAGGACTCATGCTACATGGCTTTCAATCATACTCCAAAGCAACAGTGGTCAAAATTGCAGGTGGATTTTCAGGAAATTGGAGAATACACGGACCTATCTAAAGGAGTTCATTTGGCTATATATAGAATGGGGAAGTGCTCTGAGTCATCTATGAGGGTACTTGAAAGATAAAGAAGCCAAAGACAATCTGTCTTGTATTGTTCCCCTTCTACCTTTTAAATTATTACTATTATTATTCTTTTTCCCTTCTTATCTCTATCCTTTTCTAAGATTCTAATTCTTTTTTTGTTCAAGAGAGTATAGACAACAGCAAGGAAATAGAATAAGAGGAATGAAGTATCAATGTGAAACTTTACCTCACACAAAAACAACAAATTAAAACCACAGATTAGTAAGAGAAGCTATTCAGCTGAATAAACCCATCAAGACAAAGAGATGCATTGACACCAACAAAAAAATCACAATCCATACTAAGAAACTGGAAGTAATGTCAGTTTAATGAAGAAACCAAAATGCAGGAGGTGATGCAGTACATGGAAAAACTAATTAGAGATGTCCGAACAAATATCATGAATCAAATTAATGAAGTGAAGAAAGTGATTAAGGATGTTAAGAAGACACTGGGAGAACATAACATACTAAGAAATTTTAAATAAACATAAAAAGATAATGGATATGATGGTTATGAATGGCACAAAGCAAGAAATAAAGAATACACTGGAAACATAACAGGTTTGAACAGACACTTGAAAGAATTAGCAATGTGGAAGACCTTACATCTGAAATTAGAGAGTACAACAGATAGATAAAAATAGAAAAAGTCCAGAAAGGACTTAGAGTCCTAAATCACAACATGAAACACATAAACATATGCATAATAGGCATCCCAGAAAGAGAAAGGAAGGGAAAGAGAATAGAAGTGTAGGAAGAAATAATGGCTGAAAATTTACCAACTCTATTGAGGCACATGGATGTAAAAGACCAGGAAGTGCAGCACACCCTAGACAGTATAATTCCTAATAGGCCTACCCCAAACATATATTTGCCAAATTGTCCAATGCTGAAGACAAAGAGAGAACACTGAAAGCAGCTGGAGTAAAGAGATACATCACATACAAGGTAAACATGAAAGATAAATGTCCTTATTTCTCATCTGAAACCACTAGATAAGAAGGCAGTGGTATAACATAGTTAAGGTGGTAAAAGAAAAGAAAAAAAAAACCTTCTAGCCAAGAATACTGAATCCAGCTAAGTTTGCATTCAAAAATGAGGGCAAGTTTAAAATTGTCACATCTAAACAGAAATTAAGAAAATTTGACAATAAGAAACCTTACCTATAATATATTCAAAGGGAGTTCTGCAGGTTGAAAAGACATGAGAAAGAGTTGGAGAGGAGAGTAAGAGTAACTATAAACATAAAAAGAAATAAAAACAAAATATAGCATTCATAAGACTAAAGATAGCATGAATAATATAAATAATTCCTTTATACTAATGACATTAAAGTTAATGGATAAAACACTCCAATCAAGAGACATAGATTGACAGATTGGGTAAGGAATTATGACCCATATATTTCCTGTCTGCAAAAAACTCACGTTAAACACAGAAATGCATGGAGGCTAAAAGAGAATTATTGGAAAACTATTTTACTTGCAAACAATAACCAATAAAAGGGTGGGAATTGGAATACTAATATCTGACAAAATGGACTTTAAGTGCAAAACTGTTATAAAAGACAAAGAAGGGCACTATATATTAGTAAAAGGGTTAATTTACCAAGAAGAAAGAGAAATCATGAACACTTATGCAACAAATCAGGGCAACTCAAAATGCAAGAGGCAAACACTTGAGAAACTAAGTGGGGAAATAAATGCCTCTACAATTATAGTAAAAGACTTTAGTACAACATTATCACTATTGGAAGATCTTTAAAGAGAATCAATAAAGAAAAAGACCTTGAAAAATACATTACAGTGTCTATACCTGCTAGACACATGCAGAACATTACACCCAAATACAGTGAGATATGTATTCTTATAGAGTGCCCCTGGATATTCTCTAGGATACACCACATGCTAGGCCACAGAACAAGACTTAATGAATTCAGAAAGATTGACAATGTAAAAAGCAATTTCTGTACAATAATAGAATGAAACTGCAAATCGATGAGGGGCAGTGAAGCAGATTAGGCACAAAGATATGGAAGTTAAACAACAAAAGCTTATAATCTATGGGTTAAGGAGGAAATAGCAAAATAAATCAGTAACAACCTTGAAACAAATGAAACTGAGAACACCACAAATCAAAACTTAGTGGATGCAGCAAAAACTATACTGAGAGGAAAATTCATTGTCATAAATGCCTATATTGAAAAAGAAAAAACAATCTAAAATCAAAGAACTAACTACACATCTGGAGAAAATAGAAAAAGGACAGCAAATTAACCCCAAAGGTATTAGAAAGAAGGAAAATAACAAAGATTAGAGCTGACCTAAATGAAATTGAAAATATGGAAGCACTAGAAACAAGAAGCAAAATGAAAAGATGGTTTATTGAGAAGATTGATGTAACTGACAAACCCTTAGCAGACTAACAAAGAAAAACAGACAGAAGAAAATAAATAAAATTGGAAAGAAGGAATAGGATGTCACCACTGACCCCATAGAAATAAAGACTGTCATAGGAAAATGCTTTGAGAAATTGTATGCCAACAAGATGGATAATTTAGAGGAAATGGATAAATTCCTGGAAACACACAAGCAGCCTTAATTGAAGAAAGCAGAAATTGATGAACTCAACAGACCAATCACAAGCAGTGAAGACTACAAGTGTGGGAGAAGATGTGGAGGAATAGGAAACCTTATCCACTGCTATTTGGAATGCAGAATGATGCAATTGTGAAGGACAGTCTGGCAGTTTTTTGGAAGCCTTATGATTGCCATATGATACAGCAATCCCACTACTGGCCAGAAGAAATGAAAGAGGGATATGAATGATATATGTACACCAAAGTTCATAGAAGCATTATTCCCTAATGCCAAATGTTGGAAACAACCCAAATGTCCATCAACAGATGAATGGATAAGCAATCTCTGTCATACACATACAATATTACTCAATTGTAAGAAGTATTGCATCATTACCACATCGGGTAATATGAAATAAGCTTGAAAACCTTATGTTGAGTGAAGTGATCTAGGCACTGAAGGACAAATATTACATGACCCCACTGACATGATTTAAGTAAATTCAGCAGAATTACAGTGCTAGTGTCTGGAAGATAGGTTTACAGGAAACAGAAAGGGAGTTGAAGTTTGTGAGTCAATGCCCATATGGACAAAATCTTGATTTTGGATTTTTCATTTTTGAATGGGTGTAGTGGTGTAATAGATGGGCATGACAGTGGTGCAGTGATGTTATTGGGATGGGTGGTGCTGGTTTGTGAGGGGTTTAGTTTGGGAGACAGTGTTGGACTATCCATGGAACTGGGGGATGGTTGGGGGAAGAAGTAGATAGACTCAGGGAATTTGCATGAATATGGCTGAAGCTGCAATGTTGGGAATGTTATTTCAGCAAATATGCCAGGGAAGAGTTACTAGTTGAAGTTTTTTATTGTGGGGGCATGGAGTTCAGGATGCTCCAGGGAAGGCTTCTAGTGAGTGTGTAAGTGATACAGTGCACTGTATCAGTGGGCAGAGACACACAAAATGAATGGGAAAATGTTGGACACCCATCCTGGGGATTCCTGCTATGTTCTCAGATAGAGGGGCAGAAGTCTTTTGAGAGCATAAGCAGTGCCTAATATGGGAGGACAAGCCAGTACGTCAAGCTCTCAATATTGCAAGTAACTATGAATCTTGTTTTTCAAGGAGTGATTGCCATGAATCTAGAGAGGAGGGGGAGTGAGGAATAGAATAGATGGAACACGGGGCTTTTGGGAGACATTGGAATTTTTCTACATGATCTTGCAATAATGGATAAAGAACATGCTAAATTTCATCAAAATTTATAAAAGCATATATTCTAAAATGTATACCATAATGTAAATCATTGACAATGATTAGTAGTAATGCTTCAATTTTATACCATCCACATTTAAAATGTTATTGAAAGGGAAAATAGGGAGGATGTTGGATATATGGGAAACCCCTATATTCTGTATGTGACTTCTGTAACCTAAAGTTTCTTTGAAGATAAAATGAAAAAAATAATACATTGGGGGAATAGGTTGAAGAAAATGACAGTTCGCTTTCAAAACAATAGGCCTTACTGTGAGGAAAATCATAATGTCAAAAATTTAAATTTTATTTTTATTTCTTTTTTTAAAAGATTTATTTATTTATTTATTTCTCTCCCCTTCCCTTCCCCCCACCAAGGTTGTCTGTTCTCTGTGTCTATTTGCTGCATCTTCTTTGTCTGCTTCTGTTGTTGTCAGCAGCATGGGAATCTGTGCTTCTTTTCGTTGTGTCATCATGTTGTGTCAGTTCTCCGCATGTGCGGCACCACTCCTGGGCAGGGTGCACTTTCTTTTGCATTGGGCGGCTCTCCTCACGGGGTGCACTCCTTGTGCGTGGGGCTCCCCAATGTGGGGTCACCCCTGTGTGGCAGTGCACTCCTTGCGTGCATCAGCACTGCGCATGGGCCAGCTCCACATGGGTCAAGGAGGCCCGGGGTTTGAACTGCAGACCTCCCATGTGGTAGATAGATGCCCTAACCACTGGGCCAAGTCTGCTGCCTATTTTTATTTCTTTTATCAAGCTAAAGAATGATGTTTTTAAGGTGGGAAAGTGTGGGAGGGGTAGGGATTGGGGCATATGGTAATCCTGTACATTTTTTTATATAACATTTATGTAATTTAAGTATCTTTAATTTTTAAAAGTATTTAATAAACTGCATGGGATTGGCACAAATATAGAGGTAGTGACCAATGAAGCAAATTGAGATTCATGATATTGACCTTAGCATATACTGTAAACTGTTATTCAACAAGTCCACCAAGCACATGTATCTCAAACAAAATGGCCTCTTCAACAAAATAGTGCATAGAAAACTGCATATCCACCCCCCCCAAAATGATGGAGGATCACCATCTCCCACTCTATGAAAAATGAACTAAAGATGGATCAAAAATCTAAATATAAGAGACAAGACCATAAAACACCTAGAAGATAATGTAGGGAAGCGTGCATGAAATCTTATTTTAGGAAATGGTTGCATAGACTTTACACCCAAAATGTGAACAATTAATGTAATAAGAGACAAGTGGGACTGCCTCTAAATTAAAATTTTTTGATCTTCAAAGAAGTTAGTAAATAAAGTTATAAGGCTGTGTACATAGTGGGAGAACATATTTGGTAGCCATTTATCTAATAATGGACTAATAAGAATATAAAAAGCAATCCTACATCTCAAAAATAAAAGGACAAACAATCCATTTATAAAATGAGCAAGAGCTTTAAATAGACATTTTTCAAAGAAGAAATTCTTTGCAAGAGCCCTAGATCACAGTAATTCATCTATACAATATGCAGTACTCCCACATATCCATTATAAAACCTTTTCCCTACCACAGTGATGTTTTAACTTATTCATATCATATTTACTGAAACTGATATACAGATGTTGAGACAACAGCTTTCTAACAACGTAATATTTGTGTTTACATTGTGGTTCATACTTTATACAGTTTTCTAAATTTTTTAGTTATCCTATGTTTTACATTATGGTTTACACTATTAGTCTGTCATCCCCTATATGTTTTTGGTGTAATATTACATGTTTATATCCATCCTTGTGTACTCTTGTGAAATACTTCTTTTGCCCTCACATTTACTTTTGTTCCATCTATTCAATATCTATTTACTCCTCCCTTGGGGCCCACAGTGACTGTCAATCTTCATTTCTTGAGGAGCCATGTTCAGAGATACTTGCAACAGGGTTGAGGGTTTCACTTGCTCAACTGCCCTAATGCCCTGGGAGCCACCATTTCTCTTGACAGATACAGTTCCCTCTATTTGATGGCATTAGTCCTCCCCAGGTTGTGGGTCTACCTTCACTCTCATTATATGGGTCTCTACCCAATGGTATAACCCACTCTGGCAAAATGAGCATTCAGATACTCCCTAGGAGTCTGTCCTGCATCAGATTATCCCCTTTGAGTATCTTAAGCAGGTAACTTTCCTAATTATATTTTGAAAAGGTTTTCTCAGCATTATACACTCAACCAACACCTGACAATCTCCTATGTTTGTGTGTTGCCCCACACTCCCCCCAATTTCTTGGGCAATATTACCCACTGCCCATCCCTAGCCCCCCTCAAACGCCCAAAGCCCCACCCAAAGGTAACCCTATGCCCCCATTTTATCTCTTCCTTGTACACATACTTACCTCCAGCTTATCATAGATTTCACCCATGTAGATGTCAGCTTACATTCTTCCTCTACCCCCAAATTTCCTGTAAGCCTATCTTCCAGTCTCTAGCTCTCTGAGGCAGCTTACTTATTTCATACATTGAGGTCATGTAGTATTTGTCCTTCAATGCCTGGGTTGCTTCACTCAACATAAGGTTCTTGAGATTCATCCATGTTATCACGTGTATTTGTAGTGTATTGTTCTTAAAGCCGAGTAGTATTCCATTGTATGTATATACCACATTTTATTGATCCATTCATCTGCTGATGGACATTTGGGTCAATTCCAACTTTTGGCGATAGTGAACAATGCTGCTATGAACATTGGTGTGCATATATGGGTTTGTCTCTCTGCCTTCAGTTCTGCTGGGTATATACCCAGCGGTGGAACTGTTGGGTCATACGGCAAATCTATGGTTAGTTTTTTGAGAAACCACCAAACTCTCCTCCAGAATGGTTGGATCCTTCTGCATTCCCACCAGCAGTGGATGAGTGTTCCCCTTTCTTCACATCCTCTCCAGCATTTGTATTCTTCTGTTTTTTCATAGCTGCCAATCTTTTGGGAGTAAGATGGTATCTCATTGTAGTTTTGATTTGCATTTCTCTGATAGCTAAAGATTTGGAGCACATTTTCATGTGCTTTTTAGCCATTTGTATTTCTTCTTTGGAGAAGTGTCTGCTTAAATCTTTTTCCCATTTTTAAATGGGTTGCTTATCTATTTGTTTTCAAGATATAGGAGTTCTTTATATATGCAAGCTGTAAGTCTCTTATTGGATATATGGTTGTCAAATATTTTCTCCCATTGTGTAGGTTCCCTTTTTACTTTCTTGACAAAATTCTTTGAGGTGCAGAAGGCTTTAATTTTGAGGAAGTCCCATTTATCTATTTGTTCTTTTGCTGCTCGTGCTTTTGGTGTGATGTTCATGAAGCCATTTCCCATTATAAGGTCTTGTAGATGTTTCCCTACACTACTTTCCAAGGTCTTTATGGTCTTGGCTCTTATATTTAGGTCTTTGATCCATCTTGAGTTGATCTTTGTATAAGGTGTGAGATGGTAATCCTCTTTCATTCTTCTACATATGGATATCCAGTTCTCCAGGCACCATTTGTTGAATAGGCTATTCTCTCCCAGTTGAGAGGGTTTGGTGGCTTTATTGAATACTATATGGCTATATATATGAGGTTCTATATCAGAAGTTTCAATTCAGTTCCGTTGATCTGTGTGTCTCTCCTTATGCCAATATCATGCTGTTTTCACTACTGTAGCTTTGTAGTATATTTTGAAGTCAGGTAGTGTGATTCCTCCAATTTCGTTTTTCTTTTTCAATATGTCCTTGGCTATTCGGGGCCTCTTTCCTTTCCAAATACATTTCATAGTTAGTATTTCTAGTTCCTTAAAGAATGCTGTGTTGATTTTTATTGGGATTGCATTGAATGTGTAGATCGGTTTTGGTAGGATAGATATCTTAATAATATTCAGTCTTCTTATCCATGAACAGGGAAGATTCTTCCATTTATTTAGGTCTTCTTTGATTTCCTTGAACAGTCTTGTATTGTTCTCAGAGTAAAAGATTTTTACATCTTTAGTTAAATTTATTCCTAAGTATTTGATTTTTTTAATTTACTATTGTGAATGGTATTTGTTTCTTGATTTCCTCCTGATTTTGCTCATTATTGGTGTACAGAAATGCTACTGACTTTTGTGCATTGATCTTATAACCTGTGACTTTACTAAACTCATTTATGACTTCTAGAAGCTTTGTTGTAGACCTCTCAAGGTTTTCTATGTATAGTATCATGTCATCTGCAAATAATGAAATTTTGACTTCTTCCTTTCCAATTTGAATGCCTTTTATAGCTGGTTCTTGCCTCAGTGCTCGAGCAAGTACTTCTAAGACAATGTTAAATAGAAGGGGAGACAGTGGGCATCCTTGTCTTGTTCCTGAGTTTAGAGGGAAGGGTTTTAGGATCTCTCCATTGTCAACGGTGTTGGCTGTAGGTTTTTCATATATACTCTTTGTCATATTAAAAAAATTTCCTTGTATTCCCATCTATTGGAGTGTTTTTATCAAGAATGGGTGCTGTATTTTGTCCAATGCTTTTTCTGCATCTATAGATATAATCCTGTGATTTTTTTCCTTCAATCTGTTTATATGGTGTATTGTGTTGATTGATTTTCTTATGTTGAACCATCCTTGCATACCTGGAATGAATGCCACTTGGTCGTGGTGTATAATTTGTTTAATGTGTTGTTGAATACGATTAGCAAGTCTTTTGTTAAGTATTTTTGCATCTAGGTTCATTAGAGAAATTGGTCTGTAGTTTTCCTTTCTTGTGGTGTCTTTGTTTGGCTTTGGTACTAGGGTAATGTTGGCATCATAGAAGGAGTTAGGCAATGCTCCTTCTGTTTCGAATTTTTGGAAGAGTTCAGCAGGATTGGTGTTAGCTCTTTCCGGAATGTTTTGTAGAATTCACCTGTGAAGCGGTCTGGCCCTGGGCTCTTCTTACTTGGGAGGTTTTTAATGACTATTTCTATCTTTTTACTTGTGATTGGATTGTTGAGATCATCAATTTCTTCTTTCATCAATATAGGCTGCTTATGTGTTTCTAGGAATTTGTCCATTTCCTCTGAATTGTCATTTTTGTTGGAACATAGTTTTTCCAAGTATCCTCTTAAGATAATCTTTATTTCCATGGGGTCAGTGGTGATATCTCCTTTCTCATTTCTTATTTTGTGTATTTGCATCTTCTCTCTTTCTTTGTTAGTCTCAGTAAAGGTTTGTCAATTTTATTGATATTCTCAAAAAATCAGCTCTTGGTCTTGTTTATCTTTTCAAGTGCTTTCTTATTTTCTATTTTATTTAGTTCTGCTCTTATCTTTGTTATTTCCTTCCTTCTTCTTCCTGTGGGATTACTTTGTTGTTATTTTCCTAATTCCTCCAAATGTGCAGTTACTTCTTCAAATTTTGCTCTTCTTTTCTGATGTATGAATTTATGGCTATAAATTTCCCTCTCAGTACTGCTTTTGCTGCATCCCATAAAATTTGGTATATTGTGTTATCATTATCATTTGTTTCAATGTAGTCATTGATTTCTTTTGAGATTTCCTCTTTGACCCACCGCTTTTCTAAGAGTGTGCTCTTTAATTTCCATATCTTGGTGTGATATCTGGGCCTCTGGCCCTTGCAGATTTCCAGCTTCACTCCACTTTGGTAAGAGGTATTATTTTGTATGATTTCAATCTTTCCGAATTCATTAAGCCTTTCTTTGTGGCCTAACATATGGTCTATCTTGAAAAATGATCCATGTGCACTTGAGAAAAATGTATATCCTGCTGTATTCGGGTGTAATGACCTGTATATGTCTATTAGATCCAGCTCCTCTAGTATACTGTTCAAATATATTGTTTCTTTAGTAATTCTCTTTTGAGATGTTCTGTCCAGTGTTGATAGTGGTGTATTAAAATCCCCCACTATAATTGTAGAGGCATCTATTCTTTCACTTAGTTTTTCTAGTGTTTGCCTCACGTATTTAGAGGCGCCCTTGTTAGGAGAATAAATATTTATGATTGTTCATTCTTCTTTACAGATTGTCGTCCCTTTCACTAATATGTAGTATACTTCTTTGTCTCTCACAATTGTTTCACCTTTGAAGTCTATTTTGTCTGATATTAATATAGCTACTCCTGCCTTTTTTTCATTATTGTTTGCTTGTAAGATTGTTTTCCACCCATTCACTTTCAACCTCCATGAATCTCTGGGTCTAAGATGTGTCTCTTGTAGACAGCATATAGATGGGTCATATTTCTTTATCCAAAGTCTCTATCGGAATCTTTTGATAGGTGAGTATAATCCATTGACATTCAGTGTTATTACTTTCAAGGAATTATTTATGTTAGCCATATTTTTACTGGATTTGTGTTTGTCATAATTCCTTTGTTTGTTTTTTTCCCCCTTCTCTTTTTGTATTTTTTGTTGCTCTTACACTCTCCTGCAACTCTGCCTGTCCTGTTTTTTCCTTTCTTCTTGCAGAACTCCCTTTAGAAATTTTTGAAGGCGAGGTTTCTTGTTCGCATACTCTTTCAATTTCTGTTTATCTCTGAATATTTTGAACTCTCCATCATTTTTCAATGCTAGCTTAACTGGATAGAGTATTCTTGGTTGGAAATTTTTTTCCTTTAGTACCTTGACTATATCATACCACTGCCTTCTTGCCTCCATCGTTTCAGATGAGAAATCAGCACTTATTCTTATGGAGCTTCTCTTGTATGTGATGGTTTTCTTTTCTCTTGCTGCTTTTAGAATTTTCTCTTTGTCTTGAGCATTGGATAATTTGACAAGTATATGTCTTGGGGTGGGTCTGTTGGGTTTTATGATGTTTGGGGTGCGTTGTGTTTCCTGGATATGTACATCCATCTCTCTCTGTAGATTTTGGAAATTTTCAGCCATTATTTCCTGCATCACTCCTTCTGACCCCTTTCCCTTCTCTTCTCCTTCTGGGATTCCTATAATACATATGTTTGGCATTCTGCATTGTCATTCAGGTCTCTATGTCCTAGCTGGATTTTTTCTATCTTTTTATCGATCAGTTCTACTATCTGTGATTTCCCATGTACTGTCTTCCACATCGCTAATTCTCTGCTCTGCCTCTTCTAATCTGCTGCTATTTGCTGCGAGTGTATTTTTGATTTCTTGAACTGGGGTGTTCATTCCCATCATATCTGTTATCTTTTTATGTATGTCTGCAATTTCCCCTCCAAGTGTTTTTTTTTTATGGTTTACTTTTTTATTTTTTTAATTCATTTTTTTAAAATATTACATTAAAAAATTTGAAGTCCCATTCAACCCCACCACCCCCACCCCCCACTCCCCCCACAGCAACACTCTCTCCCATCATCATGACACATCCATTGCAATTGGTAAATACATCTCTGGGAATCACTGCACCTCATGGTCAATGGTTCACATCATAGCCCATATTCTCCCATGTTCCATCCAGTGGGCCCTGGGGGGATCTACAATGTCCCATAATTGTCCATGAAGCACCACCCAGGCCAACTCCAAGTCCCAAAAATGCCTCCACATCTCATCTCTTCCTCCCATTTCCCACACCCAGCAGCCATCATGGCCACTTTTCCCATACCAGTGCCACATTTTCTCTGTGGACATTGGATTGGTTGTGTCCATTGCACTTCTATGTCAAGAGGGGGTTTAGATTCCACATGGATACTGGATGCAATCCTCCTGCTTTCAGTTGTAGGCACTCTAGGCTCCATGGTGTGGTGGTTGACATTCTTCAACTCCATGTTAGCTGAGTGGGGTAAGTCCAATAAGTCAGAGTGTAGGAGTTAGACTCTGTTGAGGTTCAGGGCCTGGCTATCATATTGTCAGTCCAGAGATTCAAATCCCTTAGATATATCTTAAGCCCCAGCACCAACTACAATTCCAGTAAAGTAGCATGAAAGGCTTGTGAAAGGAGATCCCATCTGAGTCCAGTTCCATCATGAAGAAACAACAGCTCCAAAGAAGGGCCAACTGACATGGCAGTGAACCCCATCTGCCATGATCATAGAAACTGTGGGTCTCTTTAGCCCTCCAAAGAACCAATACCTGGGGTTGTATCTACTTTATCTGTCTCTGACACTCTGCTCAGGTGTGAATAAGGGCAATCCTTCTGACAACCTCCAGACTCTTTTTTAGAGACTCATAGCCATATAAACTCATTTCTCCTTTCCGTTTCCCCCTTACAGTAGGTCAAACAGCATTTTAAACTCCTGTTATTATATGTTGTCTTCATATTGTTAACCTCTTCCTTTACTTCATTAAATTTGTCTGTGATATACATTCTGAGATCTTTAATTATTTGTGTGAAGTTCTGCTCCCCTTCTTGGTTTTTAGTTTGTTCATTGGAATCAGTCATGTTTTCCTGATTACGGGTTTGGTTTGTAGATATTTGTTGCTGTCTGGTCATCATTTATCTTGACAGGTTTAATTAGTTCCTTAGCTTCTTTTTCTAGTCTTGGGGATTAATTAGCTGTTGTTCTTGCATAAGTGTTATATCTTCTCTTTTTCACTTTGTTCTTCTTATTCCAATTTCTTATTGCTGGCTGAGTTCATTTTGAAGGAAAGTATTAGGGCCAGGGAAAGGCAATTGTGTAAGAAAGGAAAATGTGTAAAGTAGTATTGGTAATAAATGTTAACAGAGCAACAATATGAGATCTGGGAGGATGGATATTAGATTCATATAAGTTGTGTAGATTTATAGCAGTGAGTAGAGTACCTATAACGGGGTAGTCAACTGAATATGGGGGGAATATGGTATGAATTAAAAAGCTAGTGTTTTTGTGAGAGAGGGAAAGAGAAAAGAAAGGCAATAGTTTCAAGAGTGGATAACAGACAGAAAATAAAACAAAGGTATTAGAAATTAAGAGTTAGACACTTTGTGGATCTAAGAAAGGGAGGTGCAATATAGGAGAGACAGTAGATGATGGAGGATACCAAGATGTGGGGGAAAAGGGATAGTGTAGGTAGCCAAAATCAATTCACACAGAAATGAGGCAACAGAGGATGAGGAAGCCCAGCAAATGTGAGGTATTCCCTGTAGCACCTATTGTATAATTAAGATAAAATAAAATAAGAAGAAAATGAGGGACAAGAGAAAAGAGAGAGAGAAAAAAGAGAGAGAGAAGAAAGAAAGAAAGAAATAGTGGGGGTGGGTAAAGAAATTGGAGGGGACAAGTAAGGAAAAGAAAAGAAGATATAGAACACCAACAATAGCAACAACAAAAAAAACCCTAAATAAATGAAAAAAAAAAAGACCTTGCGGAGTACAATGGGAGAAAAGACTAGGAAATAATGCAATATTAGCTACCAGGACAATAAAAAATAAAAAACTAAAAATTAAAATAAAAAAAAACTGCACACCTTGGAGGAAAATCAAGGACCTCAGATGGGCCTCAGGGTGTGGTGGATTCAGGGATGGAAAATCTGTGATATTGCAGACTCAAGAGGTGTGAGTCTCTGGGTTGTAGGCCACCAGGGTTTAGGGGACACAGACCTGGCAACCTCAAATCTGATTAACAGGGAGACTGGGAGCACCGCAGTGCAACACAGCCTTCAGGGATCCCCACTGCTGGGTGCCAGCCCTATGGGAGAGGTCACATCCGCAAACTCTGACCTATGTGTCTGAAACCCGCAATTCCCCCTTTCACTAGGGTCTCTTCTGTGGCTGTATCACCAATTCGACTTCAGGACACCTCCCGCCCTACAATCCCCTGAAACAGCCAGTTGGGGGTGCCTCTATATTGCAGCCAATTTAAGGATGCTGCAGATCTTCAGGCAGACCTAGGGGCCGGGGCTCTAGCTGGGAGTGCTGTTTCAGTGTCCAAAACCAAAAATCCCACACCTCACAAAAGATTCCCCTAATCAGCTTCCAGCTGCCTCCCACCCTGCAATCCCCCGAAATAGCCTCCTAGTGATGTCTCTTTACTGAGAGCAATTTAAGGCCGCTGCACATCAGCAGCCAGCCTTGGAGGTGGGGCTCTAGCCAGAAGCGCTATTATTCGTGTCAGAAATCAAAAATTCCCCACCTCACAAATAACTCCTGTCTGTCTAACCAAATCGGTTTGCGAAGACCTCCTGCCCTGTTAGCCCCTTAATAGCTCGCTCAGGGCTTATGAATTCCCCAGTACCACAGAGCCTCCAGGAATCACTGCCGCAATGCTGGTGCCACAATTCTGCCCACCCCAGGCGGGAGCGTCCCACACGCAGCCCCTAATTCCATGTAAGAGGGCCTCAATTTTATCTTTAACATGAATTTTCTCTGTTACCTTCCCACAAAATCGATGTCCAGACACCCCCTGCCCTGCAAAATCCAGAAACAGCCTGGTCCTGAAGAATTTCTCCCTTATCTTTTATTCACACTGAAAATTTTGACAATTTCTTCTGTATGTTCCCCCAGTGTCTTATATTTTTATCTTAAAAGAATCTTTAGGTTATGGAAGAGTCATATAGCAAATATAGGAGATTCCTCTATACCCAATACTCTCCCTTATTAATAACATTTTAAATGTGTATACATTTTTACAATTGATGTACAAATATTGAAAATTTTCTATAAACCATGGTAAATGGTATAAACTATGCAATGTACTCTTCTATAGATTTTCACAAAATTTCAACCAGCCTGTATCAGGCATTGCAAGATTATTCAGAACAATTCCAATGCCATAAAATTGCCTTATATTCCATCTATTCTATTCTTCACCACCCCTCCCTTCATACCTATGTTAATCATTAAGTTTCAATTTTAAAATAATGACATTCCATAGTTACATGCAATAATATGGATGGCTTGACATAACGGTCTGTTTTTCTATTAGTCACTGTCTACGTTCTTGAGAGATTATTGCTCCTCTCATTGAGAACATAGCAGAACTTGTATAGATGGGAGTTTGATATTTCCTTATAGTGACTGACATACACTCTGACCAGGTTAACTCTTTCATATTTTATAGAATCATGCCCCAGGTGTGCACAATCTTGCATATCCCCCACACCCTACACCAGTAAACCTCCCCATACATATTTTCCAAAGAAACATTCCCAGAATTTTAGTTTTAACCACAAACACAAATAATCTCCAGGGTTCACCTGTTGCTTCCTCCAGCCCTCCTCCAAGCTCCATGGATAGTCCAACCAACCCCCTCACCCTACACCCCCTCAAATTCCAGCACCATTGTACACAAACACATCACTGCACAACTATCATCCCAATCAACTGCCCAACAATATTCTTCCAACTTATAATAGATATTGTCCATATTGAACATCAGCTTATCACCCTCTATTCCCTTTTTGCCACCTGATAACATAGTTTCCAACTCTAACTTTGTTAATCTCCTGAAATTGTTTGCCATATCAGTGAGTTCATGTAATATTTGTGCTTCAGTGACTGGCTTACTAAACTCAATGTTAAGTTCTTCAAAATTTATCTATGCCACTCCATGTGTTCATACTGCATTCCTTTAAGGTGCAAAAGGCTTTAATTTGGAGGAGGTCTCATTTATCTATTGGTTCTTTTGCTGCTCATGATTTGGGCATGAAGTACATGAAGCCATTTCCTATTACAAAATCCTGTAGATTCTTCCCTACATTGTTTTCTGAGCTCTTTATGGTCTTGGCTCTCATATTTAGGTCTTGGATCCATCTTGATTTGATGTTTTATAAAGTGTGAGACAATAATCCTCTTTCATTTAAACTAGGTCTATAGCTGCAGGGTGCTTAATAGTCACCTCCTGAGAGCCTCCATTTTGCTCAAATGTGGCCACTCTCTAAGTCAAGCTCAACTTTTAAATGCATTACATTTCCCCCAGTGTGGGACATGACTCCTGGGGATAAGCCTCCCTGGTGCTGAGGGATTAATACCAATCACCAGCTGGTGGTGCAACTAGAAAAAACCTTGAATAAAAGGGAAAATTTGTAAAGATAAATGACTTTGTATGGCTAAGAGACTTCAAAATGAGTTGGGGGGGTCATCAGAGGGATAGCACTTATGCATATCTCAGCAGGATCCCAGAGACAGCTGAAGTAGATACAAAGACAGGTACTGGTGCTTCTGAGGGCTATGGAGACAGACAAGTTCTATGGTCATGGCAGATAGCTCTGGAGTTCAGTGCCTTGTCAATGGGCCCTACTTTGCAATTTGTGCTATTGAGTGTGATGGAATTGGACTCAGATGTGATTTTTCTACACATGGCTCTTCTGTCACTTTTACTCAACCTGTGGTTGGTGCAGGGGTTGGTGTATAATCAGGAGCTTTGAATCTCTGGACTGGCCATGTACTATCTAGGCCCTGAGCCTCAGCAGAGTTGCAACTCCTACTCTCTGGTTCAGGTATGCTAACAAGGAGATGAAGATGATCAACCACCACATCAGGGAACCGAGAGTTCCTACAACTGCAAGCAGAAGAATAACATCTATTAGCCATGTGGGATCTAAGCCCCCTCTCAATTTAGAGGTGGAGTGGACTTCACCATCCCAGGTTCCACAGGATGGAGGAATAAAATATGGATTAGAGTGTACTTACAGGCATTCTATTTTAGAATTGTTGTGGCTGTAGCAGTGGAAGAAATGGTACTGATGTGGAGGCAGTGGCCATTGGTAGTTTCTGAGGGCAGCGGGAGGGAAGAAGAGATGTGATGTGGGGGCATTTTGGGGACTTGGAATTGTCCTAAATGATATTGCAGGAACAGACACTGGACATTATATATCCTGCCTTAACCCACTGAATATAATGGGGGAGAGTGTAAACTACAATGTAAACTACAATCCATATGATGCAGCAGTACTTGAAAATGTATTCTCCAAATGCAATGACTGTGCCACAAGAAAAAAAAATACTGCATTCCTTCTTACGGGTAATATTCCATTGTATGTATATATGACAATTGTTTATCCATTCAGCAGTTGATGGATATGTAGTTTATTTTTACACCTTTTGACAATGGTGTATAATGCTTCTATGAAACTGGTGAGCATATATCTGTTCATGTCCATGCTTTCAGTTTTTCTGAATCCCATTACCCAGTAATGGGATTAATGAATCATTGGCAGTTCTACAGTTAGCTTACTGAGGAAATGACAAACTGTCTTCCACAATGGCTGCACAATTTTAAATTCCACCAACAATGAATATTTCCTTTCATTCTGGGTATTAGATCCTCATTAGATAAACAATTACCATATATTTTCTCCCATTGAATAGGCTGTTTTTTTTTATTTTAAAATATACTTACAGTGCACAAATGTCTCATAAAACATATAGGGGATTCCCATATGCCCTGCCCCCCACATCTTCCACATTTTCAAGTATTAACAACATTTTTCATTAGTGATGAACATTCATTGCAATTGGGGACCACATTTTGGAACATTGCCACTAAGCATGGATTAATGTTTACATTGTAGTTTACACTCTTTCCCACCCAATTCTTTAGGTTATGGCCAGATATATACTGGCCTGCATGTGTCATTGTAGTGTCATTCAGGACAATTCCCAAGACCTGAAAATGCCCCCATATTACATCTGTTTTTCCCTTTCCCTGACTTCAAAATCTCCAGTGGTCACTGCCTCCACATCCATGATATAATTTCTTCCATTGCTTGAATCACAAGTTATTGTAGAATACCAGTAAATTTACTTAATCTATATTTCATTCCCCAATCCTGAGGATTCAGAATGGCGATGTCCACTCCACCTCTAATTGAGAAGGCTGAGATCCCCTAGGGCTGATGGATGGGACACTCTTAGTTGCAGTTGTAGACTTTCTCAGTTCCTGGTAAGGTAGTTGTCCATCATCACCTCTTTGTTAGTTGTACTGGGTGAGAGCAAAGAACTGGAGAGTAGGTGTTACAACTCTAATGAGAATCCAAGTCCAGGAGTCACATGGACAGCTCAAAGATTTAAGCCCCTTGGATTTAGACTTACCAATGCTAGTACTTATGCCTTATGCAAAAGTTCAAATAGAACAGAAGAACAATGTTTAGGGAAACATTTCACTTTCTTGACAAAATCCTTTGAAGTGAAAAATTATTAAATTTGAAGAAGTCCCATTTATCTATTTTTTCTTTCATTTCTCACACTTTGGTGCAAAGTTAGTGAAACCATTTCCTACTACAAAGTCTCATAGATGCTTCCCTACATTATCTTCTAGGAGCTTTTTGTTCTTGGCTCTTATATTTGGGTCTTTGATCCATCTTGAGTTAACTTTTGTATAGGCTGTAAGACCATCATGCTCTCTATATATTTGAACGTAGTTATCCAGTTCTGTAAGCACCTTTTTTGAAGTCACCATTCTGTCCCATTGAGTAGGTTTGGAAATTTGTTGAATATTAGTTGACTTTTATGGATTTCTATATCAGAACTTTGAATTTGGTTCCATTGTTCAGTATGTCTATCCAGTGCTGATACAATGCAGATTTGACCACTGTAGCTTTTTAATATGATTTAAAGAAAAGTATTGTGATTCCTCCGATTCCTTTTTTCTTTTTAAATGTGTTTGTCTATTAAAGCCCCTTGCCCTTCCAAATAAATTTCTTAAATAGATTTCCAGTTCACTAAAAAATGTTGTTGTATTTTTTTTATTGATTTTGTAATAATATTACATTAAAATATATATATGTGAGGTCCCATTCAACCCCACCCCCCCACCCCACCTCTCCCCCCCCCCCCAGCAACACTCGTTCCCATCATCATGACACATCCATTGGATTTGGTAAGTACATCTTTGGTCACCTCTGCACCTCATAGTCAATGGTCCACATCATGGCCCATACTCTCCTCCATTCCATCCAGTGGGCCCTGTGAGGATTTACAATGTCTGGTGATTGCCTCTGAAGCACCATCCAGGGCAGCTCCATGTCCCAAAGACGCCTCCACCTCTCATCTCTTCCTGCCTTTCCCCATACCCATCAGCCACCATGTCCACTTTTCCCAATCCAATGCCACCTCTTCTATGTGGACATTGGATTGGTTGTGTCCATTGCACCTCTATGTCAAGAGGAGGCTCAGATTCCACATGGATGTTGGATGCAATCCTCCCACTTTCAGTTGTAATCACTCTAGGCTCCATGGTGTGGTGGTTGTCCTTCTTCAACTCCATCTTAGCTGAGTGTGATAAGTTCAATAAATCATATTGTAGGTGCTGGAGTCTGTTGAGGCTCAGGACCTGGCTATCACATTGTCAGTCCAGAGATTCAAATCCGCTAAATATATCTTAAACCCCAACATTAACTGCACCTCCATCACCTTAGCATGAAAGTCTTATGAAGGAAGATCCCATCTGAGTCCAGATTCATCACACATAAACACCAGTTCCAAAAAGGGGCCATCTGACCTGGTAGTTAACCCCATCGGCCATGACCATAACTCCCATGGGTCTCTTTAGCCCTCGAAGGAACCGATATCTGGGGGTTGTATCTGCTTTATCTGTCTCTCTGACTCTGCTCAGTTGTGCATGAGGGCAATCCTTCTGCCAGCCTCCAGACTCTTTTTTAGAAACTCGTAGCCATATAAACTCATTTCTCTTTTCCATTTCCCCCTTACTTTAGGTCAAACAGCATTTTAAAGTCATGTTATTTTATGTAGACAGGGATATTCTGCTGATCCACATTGAACCTTCCGTATAAGGTCATTTTCCAGTTGCATCATCAGTTGGTAGTTGATAGTGGTCCCTCGGTGCCAGGGAGGCTCATCCCCGGGTGTCATGTCCCACGCTGGGGGGAAGGCATTGCATTTACATGCTGAGTTTGGCTTCGAGACTGGCCACATTTGAGTAACATGAAGGCTGACAGGAGGAAATTCCCAGGCACCATGTAGCTCTAGGCCTTGTTCTTATTTTAGGCTTATCAGCTCACAAGCATAGTCATTAGCATCAGGGGCTCACTGTTGAACCCTCACTCCCTCCCAGTCCCCGCCGCTGTACCTGGGAGACTATCGCCTCTCCCCTAGGGACCACGACAGAACACCATTGGCCAGGAACCCAGTACCCCCCCTTCTGTGGTTTTTAATTGTTGCCACTATGAGTATATCCAAACATTACCATGCACCCTGGACATATGTTCTGTACAGCTCCCTGTCAGCCATATATCACCTGTCATTGGCATCGCATACCAGTATCCCTCCATTGCCATTGTTGAAACACTCTGTGATCCAGAACTCCCCGAAATTTGAAGCCCAATATAATGTTATGGTCCCTTACTAGGGAATGGCATATAGCGATGGATTTAAAGGTTAGATAAAGAACTTGGATAAAGTTAGATAAAGAACTTAGATAAAGAATGTTGACCTGAAAAAATTCTACATCATATCTTTTTTTTTTTCCCCCCCTAATTATTCAGCTTCCCTTCACAGGAGTCCTAGACCACAGCAATGCATATATATAATATACAGCACTACCATACATCCACCACAAAACCTTTTTCCTTCCACAGCGATACTCTTACACCCTATTCATATCATATTTACTTAACGTGATGTACAGAGTCTGAGACATTAGCTTTCTAACAAGGTGACATCTGTGCTTACATTATGGTGCATACTTTAGGATATACAGTTATTTACATTCTTAGTTATCCTATGTTTTACATTATGGTTTACATTATCAGTCTGTCATCTCCTATATGTTATGGTGTAATATTACATGTTTTATATCCATCCTTGTGTATTCTCAATAAACTCCTCTCTTATCCCCCATTTACCTTGGTTCCACACATTTAACGTCCATTTTCCCTTCCACCTTGGTGCCCACAGTGACAGCCAACCTCCGTTTCCTGAGGAGCCACTTCCAGAGATAGATGAAATAGTGTTCAGGGCCTAACTTGCTCAACTGCCCCAATGCCCTGGGAGCCACTCTTTCTCTCGAGGGATACAGTTCTCTCTATTTGGTGGCATTAGTCCTCCCCAGGATGTGGGTCCACCCCCACTCTCACTACTTGGGTTTCTACCCCATGGTGACACCCACTCTGGCAGAATGAGCATTTAGACATTCCCCAGGAGCCCGTCCTGCATCAGACCTCCCCTCCGAGCATTCTAAACAGGTAACCCTCTTTATTATATTTTGATATGATTTTCTTGGCATTTTACTCTCCACCAACACTTGACCCTCTCCTGTGTTCATATGCTACCCCTCCCTCCCCCCACTTTTGGGCAATGTTACCCATCCGTCCCTCCCCAGCCACCCTCAAACCCCCAAAGCCCCAACCAAAGGGAACCCCTTGCCCCCCTTTAATCTCTTCTTTGTGTTCATACTTACCACCATCTCGTCTTAAATTCCACCCCTGCAGACATCAGCTCATATCCTTCCTCCACCCTCCGATTTCCTGTAAGCCTATCGTTCAGTCTCTTGCTATCTAAGGCAGCTTGTTTATTTCATATCATTGAGGTCATGTAGTATTTGTCCTTCAATGTCTGGGTTGCTTCACTCAACATAAGGTTCTCAAGATTCATCCATGTTATCACATGTGTTTGTAGTGTGTTTGTTCTTACAGCCGAGTAGTATTCCATTGTGTGTATATACCACATTTTATTGATCCACTCATCTGTTGATGGGCATTTGGGTTGATTCCAACTTTTGGCAATAGTGAACAATGCTGCTATGAACATTGGTGTACATATATCTGTTTGTGTCCTTGTTTTCAGTTCTGCTGGGTATATACCCAGCAGTGGTATTGCTGGGTCATATGGCAAATCTATGGCTAGTTTTTTGAGAAACCGCCATACTGTCCTCCAGAACGGTTGGATCCTTCTGCATTCCCACCAGCAGTGGATGAGTGTTCCCCTTCCTTCACATCCTCTCCAGCACTTGTATTCTTCTGTTTTTTTCATACCTGCCAATCTTATGGGTGTAAGATGGTATCTCATTGTAGTTTTGATTTGCATTTCCCTGATAGTTAGAGATTTGGAACATTTTTTCATGTGCTTTTTTGCCATTTGTATTTCTTCTTCGGAGACGTGTCTGTTTAAGTCTTTTTCCCATTTTTTAAATGGGTTGTTTATCTTTTTATTTTCAAGATATAGAAGTTCTTTATATATGCACGTTATAAGTTTCTTATCAGATATATGATTGCCAAATATTTTCTCCCACTGTGTGGGCTCCCTTTTTACTTTCTTGACAAACTCCTTTGAGGTGCAGAAGGCTTTAATTTTGAGGTAGTCCCATTTATCTATTAGTTCTTTTGCTGCTCGTGCTTTTGGTGAGATATTCATAAATCCATTTCCTATTACAAGGTCCTGTAGATGTTTCCCTACACTGCTTTCTAAGGTTTTTACGGTCTTGGCTCTTATATTTAGGTCTTTGATCCATCTTGAGTTGATCTTTGTATAAGGTGTGAGATGGTAATCCTCTTTCATTCTTCTACATATGGCTATCCAGTTCTCCAGACACCATTTGTTGAATAGGCCACTCTCTCCCAGTTGAGAGGGTTTGGTGGCTTTATGGAATATTATGTGGCTGTATATGTGAGGTTCTATATCAGAGCTTTCAATTCGATTCCATTGGTCTATGTGTCTCTCCTTATGCCAATACCATGCTGTTTTCACCACCGTAGCTTTGTAGTATGTTTTGAAGTCAGGTAGTGTGATTCCTCCAATTTCATTTTTCTTTTTCAGTATGTCTTTGGCTATTCGGGGTCTCTTTCCTTTCCAAATAAATTTCATAGTTTTTCTAGTTCCTTAAAGAAGGCTGCATTGATTTTTATTGGGATTGCATTGAATGTGTAGATCAGTTTTGGTAGGATAGACATCTTAATAATATTCAGTCTTCCTATCCATGAACAAGGAATAGTCTTCCATTTATTTAGGTCTTCTTTGATTTCCTTGAACAATCTTGTATAGTTATCGGTGTATAAGTTCTTTACCTCTTTAGTTAAATTTATTCCTAAGTATTTGATTTTTTTATTTACTATTGTGAATGGTATTTGTTTCTTGATTTCCTCCTGATCTTGCTCATTATTTGTGTACAGAAATGCTACTGATTTTTGCGCATTGATCTTATAACCTGCGACTTTACTAAACTCATTTATGAGTTCTAGAATCTTCGTTGTAGATCTCTCAGGGTTTTCTATGTATAGGATCATGTCATCTGCAAATAATGAAATTTTGACTTCTTCCTTTCCAATTTGAATGCCTTTTATTTCTGGTTCTTGCCTCAGTGCTCGAGCAAGTACTTCTAAGACAATGTTAAATAGGAGCGGAGACAGTGGGCATCCTTGTCTTTTCCTGAGTTTAGAGGGAAGGAGTCTAGGATTTCTCCATTGTAAACAATATTGGCTTTAGGTTTTTCATATATACTCTTTATCATGTTCAAAAAATTCCCTTGTATTCCAATCTTTTGGAGTGTTTTTATCAAGAAAGGGTGCTGTATTTTGTCAAATGCTTTTTCTGCATCAATAGATATAATCATGTGATTTTTTTCCTTCAATCTGTTTATATGGTGTATTACGTTGATTGATTTTCTTATGTTACACCATCCTTGCATACCTGGGATGAATCCCACTTGGTCGTGGTGTATAATATGTTTAATGTGTTGTTGAATACGATTAGCAAGTATTTTGTTAAGTATTTTTGCGTCTAGATTCATTAGAGAAATTGGTCTGTAATTTTCCTTTCTTGTGATGTCTTTGTTTGGCTTTGGTACTAGGGTAATGTTGGCATCATAGAAGGAGTTGGGTAATGTTCTTTCTGTTTCGATTTTTTGGAATAGTTTCAGCAGGATTGGTGTCAGTTCTTTCTGGAATGTTTTGTAGAATTCACCTGTGAAGCCATCTGGCCCTGGGCTCTTCTTAGTTGGGAGATTTTTAATAACTGATTCTATCTCTCTGCTTGTGATTGGTTTGTTAAGATCATCAATTTCTTCTTTTGTCAATATGGGCTGCTTATGTGTTTCTAGGAATTTGTCCATTTCCTCTAGATTGTCATTTTTGTTGGAATATAGTTTTTCAAAATATCCTCTTATGATAGTCTTTATTTCTGTGGGGTCAGTGGTGATATCGCCTTTCTCATTTCTTATTTTGTGTATTTGCATCTTCTCTCTTTTTTTCTTTGTTAGTGTTGCTAAAGGTTTGTCAATTTTGTTAATCTTCTCAAAAAACCAGCTCTCGGTCTTGTTTATCTGTTCAAGTGGTTTCTTATTTTCTATTTCATTTAGTTCTGCTCTTATCTTTGTTATTTCCTTCCTTCTTCTTCCTGTTGGGTTACTTTGTTGTTGTTTTTCTAATTCCTTCAAATGTGCAGTTAGTTCTTCAATTTTTGCTCTTTCTTCTTTTTTGATATATGAATTTATGGCTATAAGCTTCCCTCTCAGTACTGCTTTTGCTGCATCCCATAAATTTTGGTATGTTGTGTTATCATTATCATTTGTTTCAAGGTAGTCATTGATTTCTTTTGAGATTTCCTCTTTGACCCACTGTTTTTCTAAGAGTGTGCTGTTTAATTTCCAAATCGTGGTGTGAAATCTGGGCTTCTGTCCCTTGCAAATCTCCAGCTTGACTCCACTGTGGTCAGAGATAATGTTTTGTATGATTTCAATCTTTCTGAATTCGTTCAGCCTTTCTTTGTGGCCTAGCATATGATCTATCTTGGAGAATGATCCATGTGCGCTTGAGAAAAATGTATATCCTGCTGTGTTTGGGTGTAGTGATCTATATATATCTATTAGATCCAGCTCCTCTAATATACTATTCAGATGTTTTGTTTCTTTGGTGATTCTCTTTTGAGATGTTCTGTCCAGAGTTGATAGTGGTGTATTAAAATCCCCCACTATAATTGTAGATGTATCTATTCTTTCACTTAGTTTTTCCAGCGTTTGCCTGACGTATTTAGAGGCACCCTTGTTAGGGGCATAGATATTTATGATTGTTCGATCTTCTTGACAGATTTTTCCTTTCACTAAAATGTAGTATCCTTCTTTGTCTCTCACAATTGTTTCACATTTAAAGTCTATTTTGTCTGATATTAATATAGCTACTCCTGCCTTTTTTTGGTTATTGTTAGCTTGTATGATTGTTTTCCAGCCATTCACTTTCAATCTCCATGCGTCTCTGGGTCTAAGATGTGTCTCTTGTAGACAGCATATGGATGGGTCATATTTCCTTATCCAATGTCCAGTCTGAATCTTTTGATAGGTGAATTTAATCCATTGACATTCAGTGTTATTACTGTCAAGGAATTATTTGTGCTAGCCATATTTTGATTGGATTTGTGTTTGTCATATTTTGTTTGTATATATTTTTTTTGTCTTTTTTGTTATTGTTGTTGGTCTTATACTCTCCTCCAACTCTGCCTTTCCTGTTTTTTCCTTTCTTCCTGTAGAACTCCCTTTAGAATTTCTTGAAGGGGAGGTTTCTTGTTGGTATACTCTTTCAGTTTCTGTTTGTCTGTGAATATTTTGAACTCTCCATCATGTTTGAATGCTAATTTAGCTGGATAGAGTATTCTTGGTTGGAAATTTCTTTCCTTTAGTACCTTGACTATATCATACCACTGCCTTCTTGCCTCCATGGTTTCAGAAGAGAAATCAGCACTTAATCTAATTGAGCTTCCCTTGTATGTGATGGTTTTCTTTTCTCTTGCTGCTTTTAGGATTTTCTCTTTGTCTTGAGCATTGGATAATTTGACAAGTATATGTCTTGGGGTGGGCCTGTTGGGGTTTATGACTTGTGGAGTGCGCTGTGCTTCTTGTATATGTACATCTGTCTCTTTCAGTAGATTTGGGAAGTTTTCACCCATTATTTCCTGCAGCATTCCTTCTGAACCCTTTCCCTTCTCTTCACCTTCTGGAATGCCTATAATACGTATGTTTGAGCATTTTGCATTGTCATTCAGGTCCCTAAATCCTAATTGGATTTTTTCTATCTTCTTATTGACCCCTTCTACTATCTGTTTGATTTCTGAAGTACTGTCTTCCACATCACTAATTCTCTGCTCTGTCTCTTCTAGTCTGCTGATATTTGCTGCAAGTGTATTTTTTATTTC
The DNA here is from genome assembly GCF_030445035.2 of Dasypus novemcinctus. NCBI lineage: Eukaryota > Metazoa > Chordata > Mammalia > Cingulata > Dasypodidae > Dasypus > Dasypus novemcinctus. The sequence goes on along the minus strand of NC_080700.1, from coordinate 8,558,731 downwards.
TTGAACTGTGGTGTTCATTCCCATCATATCTATTATGTTTTTTCGTATGTCTGCAATTTCCCCTCCAAGTGATGTCTTCATGTTGTTAACCTCTTTCATTACTTCGTCAAATTTGTCGGTGATAAATGTTCTGAGATCTTTCATTGCTTGTGCCAAATTTTGCTCCCCTTCGTGATTATTGGTTTGTTGATTGGATTCAGCCATGTTTTCCTGATTACTGGTTTGGTTTGTAGATTTTTGTTGCTTTCTGGTCATCTCTTTATCTTGACGGCTTTAATCAGTTCCTTAGCTTCTTTGTCTGCTCTTGGAGGTTAATTAGCTGTTATTTTTGCATAGGTGTTATATCTTCTCTTTGTCACTTTTTTCTTATTATTCTAGTTTCTTGTTGTTGGTTAAGTTCACTTTCCACCCAATCGATGTCCAGGCACTTCTGCCCTGCAAAAATCCCGAAAAAGCACGGCTTTGGAGAGCCTGCAGCCGCGCCCAACCGTCTCCTCCCTGGACCTACCGCAAAGGCAAGTTCACTCAACGACCATCTTGCCTCCCTCCTGTATTTTTTATTAGTGCTAAATATGTAAATCAGTTTGGGAAGGATGGACGGCTTAATGTTGTTTAATCTTCCAATCCACGGAAAAGGAAGATTCTTCCATTTGTTTAGGTCTTCTTCAATTTCCTTTAACAATGTTGTGAGGTTTTCTGTGTACAAATATTTTACATCTTTAGTTAAGTTTATTACTAGATATTTGTTTCTTTTAGTTGCTTATGTAAATGGATTTTTTCTTGAATTCATGCTCATATTGCTCATTATTGGTATGAAGAAATATTACTGATTTTTGCATGTTTGTCTTATATCCCCTCATTTTACTGAACTCATTTATCAGCTCTAGATGCTTTGTTGTAGGTTTCTCAGGACTCTATTCATAGATCATGGCATTGCAAACAGAGACATTTTTATTTCCTCCTTTCCAACTTAGGTGTCTTTATATCTTTTTCTTGCCTAAGTGGTCAAGCCAGATCTTCTAATACAATGTTAAATCACAGCAGTAACAAGTGGGCATCACTATCTTATTCCAGATCTTAAAGTGAAGACCTTTAGAATTGTATCATTTAATATGATGCTAGATGTGGGTTTCTCATATATACACTTCATTTTGAGGAAGTTTCCTTCTATTTGTATTTTTTGAAGTGTTTTTTTTTTAACAAGAAAGGATTCTGTATCTTTTGAAATGCTTTTCTGCATTGATGGAGATGATGGTGTGAATTGTTTCTTTTGATCTGTTAATGTGATGCATTGTATTGATTTTCTGATTTTGAACTAACCTTGCATAGCAGTGATGAAACTAACTTGATGATAGTGTATGATTCATTTGATGTGTTTTTGAATATGAGTAGCAGGGATTTTGTTTAGGATTTTAGCATCCAGGTTCATTAGAGGGAATTGGTCTGTTGTTTTCCTTTCTTGTGGCATCTTTATGTGGTTTTGCTATTACGTTGAGATGGGAATCATAGAAAGAAGTAATGTTCCCATTATTTCTAATTTGAAAGAGTTAAAACAGGATTGGAGTAAGTAATTTTTTTTTTTCCAGAATGATTGATAGAATTCACTTGTGAAGCCATCTTGTTCTGAAGTCTTCTTAGTTGGGATTTTTTGATGAATTCTTCAATCTTATTCCTTGTGATTGGTCAGTTAATTTCTTCTTTTGTCAATGTAGGTTCCTTGTGTGTTTCTGGAAATTTGTCCCCTTCATTTAAATTGTTCATCTTTTGGGTGTACATTTTTTCAAAGTAACATTTTATGACACCCTTTATTTCTGTGGGATCAGTGGAGATAACCTCCCTCCTTTTTAAAATTTATGTATTTGTACCTTCTTTCTTTTTTGCTTTGTTAGTCTTGCTAAGAGGGTGTCAATTTTATTAATCCCAAATAACCAGCTTCTAGCTTTCTTAATTTTTCTAGTGTTCTTTTTTATTCTCAATTTACATTTATCTGCTGTAATCTTTTTTTTTTCCTTTCTCTCTCTCTCTCTCTCTCTCTCTCTCTCTCTCTCTCTCTCTCTCTCTCTCTCTCTCTCTCTCTCTCTTTCTGTCTCTTCTTGATATGGGGTCAATTTTTGTTCTTTTCCTAGTTCCTCTCAGTGTGTAGTTAGTTCTTTGATTTTACCTCTTTCTTGCTTTTTAATGTAAGCATTCATGGCTATTACTTTCCCTTTCAGCACTTCTTTTGCTATAATCCAGAGATTTTGACAGGTTGTGTTCTCATTTTCATTTGTTTCCAAGTAGTTACTGATTTCTTGCAATTTCCTCTTTGACCTACTAATTACCTAAGAGTGCATTGTTTCATTTTCATAACTTTGCTCCTATTTTGGTTTTCTAGCTCTTACTGATTTCCAACTTCATTCCATTGTGTTCAGCGAAGTTACTTTGTATAATTTAATCTTTATGAATTTGTTGAAATTTATTCTGTGAACTAGTATATGGTCTAACCTGGAGAATGATCCACATGTGCTCTAAAAGAATGTATATACTGCAGTATTTTTGTGTAATGTTCTTTATATATTTATTAGGGCTAGATACTCTAAGCTATTATTGAAGGTCTCTGCATTTTTATAGACCCATTGCTGTTATGTTCTCTCTTAACAAGTTTAAACTATACAATTGATTTCCACTATGCAAAACAGCCAATTCTAAAGCATTGACCCAATTATTTAACTGTTCATGAATGTGTTCCTGGCTATGCCACAAATCACTAGCATTTTTATATCATGTGCATATGTTGTGTTTGTACTTTCATGTAAAGTTACCATAGCAGAAGCAGCAGCTGTAATGATCCCAATCAGTCCCCAAATGCTTATAATATAGCAGTCCAATAAAGCATCTAGTCTGTTTCAAGAATTATTATGCCATATTTAGCAATAACTGACTTTCAGGAGATGATGGCCAAATTCACATCATTATCACAGGTATCCAGGTGCCTTTTCTTCTTCTGGACATTGCTATTGTTTCTCCATCCTGCAACACACTTCCTGTCCTGATATGTATACAAGGCACCATTTTCATAAAACAGTGAGTCTTTCTTAATAGCTATCTTACCAGTTATGAAAAAATATGGATCTCCAACACAGGCTTTAAGATGATATGTTTGATTAAGGGTTAAATACTGTCCTGTATTATTTATATTTCCCAGCCATTCATATGGAAGGGCAATTCCAAGAAATACTTTTCACAAATTCTTTTGTAGATTATGACTATGAGTGTCATTAGCCCAAGAAGCCAGTATCCATTTTCCTTTGTAGTGTTAACAGTTCCTGCCACAATAGCATAAGGAGAGAGCACACAGGCCCAAAGCCCATAGGCAGACACAAGCTGCAAGTTCACTGTTCCAGAATTTGTAAAGTTAATGTGATACATGGCAGCAATTGCCACAGGTCTCAGTGTAGTATTTTAACCTCCAGCCATATTTCCACATTTCTCCCCCTTTTTGTTTTTGCAAAGTAATGAATACAACTCGGGTGGTTTTTTATTGTATTACTCCCCAGGGGGCTTGAATCGTGCATCTGAGGGCTTATTCCTCTCAAGAGCAGGAGGGATCTGATGTTACAGTCATGAAGTGGGCACGATGGAAACTCATGAGTGAAATTCATGAGCTGTTGGCAAGTAACAGACAGCTGGAACTGCTGGGCTAGGCACCACAAGGTCTGGTACTCACAATGTTTTCTTTCTGGTGGAGCCACTCTTCCTCTCCTCAGATTTCAGTGGTTGGGCCCTGGATCTTCACAAAGACATCTGCATCAACAGTTCTAAAAGGGATGTTAGAGGAGTGGGCAGGGATATGACAGTCACTTGTTACTACTAGCAGGTATCCCAGATGTTTTTTCATAGATCTGAGGGTGATTTACAACAGCCCATCATTTTTGTTTTGCTTTTAGTATTTGCAATCTACCCCTGGATAGGGATGGCAGTCTTTAGAGTGACCAAACACTATTGGGTTAAGTCTTTCACTTTTAGCAGGACCTTCTATGCTGTACGCAATTGTTTTTTTATATTGTACTTTTGGCCTCCTTCCAGAATTGTGATTAAAACCCAAGGCATACTTGTTTAGAATTTTGCCTTTGCCACAAACTCCACTCAAAGTCAATATTGGTGCTTGCTACATCCAATTCATGGGCTAAGTTAATGTCCACAATTTACCTTCCTTTTATTATTATTTAAAGCAGCTTGCTGGAGGTTTTCCTATTTCAATGAAAGGCTTTTCCCAATTAATACATAAAATAGTTTTAATATTTGAGCTAAATGAGGGAAGAAAGATTTTCAGTACTCCAACAATATTACAAACTCTACTAACATGAGAAAACATTGCATTCCATCAGTTACAAGAGAGGGCATAGTTTTATCCCACCCAGCCAAACTACATTTAGGAATTTGATAGAGCAGCAGAGACTTTGCAGCCTGTCCCAATTGTTTGCCTAGTTCAGGCTCTTAAGATAACATACTATTGTCTCTGACGTTTCTTTTCATTCCAAAAAGAGGATTACTGCCTAACATAACATCATCAGTAGTTTCAGCCACCAAATTTTTTCTATGCAGCTACATTATTATCACCATGCCAGGACAGATGGTTGGGCTATGCACACAGCCTTGTGGAAGCACTGCAAAAGTCCATTGTTGGGTTTTCCATAGATAGGGGAATGCAGGCTAGCTTGACCTAAGAATAAACTAAAGAAAGTCTTAGCATGTTTTAAAACAAAATGATAGCGACACAGCTGGACATTAACTTCTTGCAACAAACTAGCAATATTTGGGACTGCTGCATACTACAGTGTTATTATTTTAATTTATGATAAGAGATTGTTTCTGTGACACATAACTTTTTATAATAATTAAAACCATAATTAATCACATTGTACTTCTGTTTAATATTATGCTGAAATATTGGTAAATTTACACACTCTTAAGTATTCACTAGAACCTTTTACTCATACAACTTTAATTAACAGAGGTTTAAGAATTCTGTTAACTTTGTAACACTTTTAAACACCTTCTACTTATGTTAGATGAACTCAACTATTACTTTACATTTTCTTTCATGGTAAAAGAACAAATCTCTTGTAATTAGTTTGAAATAAAAAGTACTTTTCAGGATTTGATTTTTAGAAAACAGGTTTCAACATTATGATCTTTTAAAAGAGATAAGACCCCTTCTCCAAAAACTGAGGAAATGATGAGGTTAAAGCACAAGAAGCTATTTTGATAAAACAGACTTTCTTTGTATACTGATTATTCAGGAAACTTTTACCAAAACAGACTAATGACTTGAGAGACTTTGAGAAAGAAGAAAATTTTTAATTTTGATACATACTACTTGATACTAAAGCTTTTAAAACTTTATAGACCCATCAAATTTTATTTAACTTTAATCATAAAAATTTCTTTTTCACGAACCTTTTACACCGTCACTATTCACCTAGGTTTTGTCCTACATTCTACTCTTTCCCAATAATAAATCATTTTATCTTAGAACAAAATGATCTCCTCTTTCCTCAACAATAAACCACATTCCATATATCCCACATACTAAGTTACCAGGCAAACTTCTTACAACATATAATTGCCATCAACACTAAACAAGCTTGTTAAAATAATGAACTTTTCTTCACTTTACATTCTTAATAGCATGCAATACCAGAAAGGATCTCCTAGAAGCAAATTGGCAGGGGAGGCTGGCCACCAACAAGTTTTCCTGTCATAAAATTACCTTTTATTATTACTATTATCAATTCAGGTTTTGTTTATTTTTATTTTTTTCAAATTCTACTCAATTTATTCATTTTTTAAAAGATATTACATTCAAAAAATATGAGGTCTCCATTCACCCCCACCACCCCCATCCCACCACTTCCCCCACAGTAACACCCTCCCCCATCATCATGACACATCCATTGCATCTGGTGAGTACATCTCTGGGCATCGCTGCACCCCATGTCCCGTGTTCCACACCATAGCCCACACTCTCCCACGTTCAATCCAGGGGGCCATGGGAGGACATACAATGTCTGGCAATTGTCCCTGGAGCACCACCCAGGACAACTCCAAATCCCAAGAATGCCCCCACATCTCATCTCTTCCTCCCATTCCCTGCACCCAGCAGCCACCATGGCCACTTTTTCCACACCAGTGTCACATTTTCTAGATTATTAACCACAATAGTTCATGAATAGGATATCATTAAGTCCACTCTGATCCTTACTGTATTCCTCCTTCCTGTGGACCTTGGCTTGGTTGTGTCCATTCCACATCTATGTCAAGAGGGGGTTTAGATTCCACATAGATATTGGATGCCATCCTCCTGTTTTCAGTTGTAGGCACTCTAGGCTCCATGGTGTCGTGGTTGACATTCTTCAACTCCATCTTAGCTGAGTGGGGTAAGTCCAATAAATCAGAGTGTAGGAGCTGAAGTCTGTTGAGGCTCAGGGCCTAGCTATCATATTGTCAGTCCAGAGATTCAAATCCCCTAGATATATCTTAAGCCCCAGCACCAACTGCAATTCCAGTAAAGTAGCATGAAAGGCTTGTGAAAAGAGATCCCATCTGAGTCCAGCTCCATCATGCAGAAACACCAGCTCCAAAGAAGGGCTAACTGGCATGGCAGTGAACCCCATCTGCCATGACCATAGAACCTGTGGGTCTCTTTAGCCCTCAAAAGGACCAATACATGGGTTGTATCTACTTTATCTGTCTCTGAGACTCTGCTCAGGTGTGCATAAGGGCAATCCTTCTGACAACCTCCAGACTCTTTTTTAGAGACTCATAGCCATATGAACTAATTTGTCTTTTCCATTTCCCCCTTACTTTAGGTCAAACAGCATTTTAAAATCCTGTTATTATATGTGGACAGGGATATTCTGCTGGTCTGCGTTGAACCTTTAATTCAAGGTCATTTTCTAGTTACATCATCAGCTGGTACTTGGTAGTGATCCCTTGGTGCCAGGGAGGCTCATCCCCGGGTGTCATGTCCCATGCTGGGGGGAAGGCTTTGCATTTACATGCTGAGTTTGGCTTCAAGACTGGCCTCATTTGAGTAACACAGAGGCTGTCAGGAGGGAACTCTTAGGCACAGTGCTGCTCTAGGCCTTGTTCTTATTTCTGGTGTATAGGCTCACAAGCATAGTCATTAGTATCAGGGGCTCACTGTTGGACCCTCATTCCTTCCTGGTCCTTATCAGGTTTTGTTTAATAATGACTTTTTGGAATTAGCTATTTAGATACCTTAATTTAAACAATGCTTCATTAAACTTCTTACAATTATTTATAATTTTAGGACAAATTTTTCCTTCAGAGAACACATTCCCTTACTTAAAGTTACCACAATACCTTCTACAACTTGCCACATGCATTTAAGTCCCAGCAGTTTTTGAAAATTAGCCACCCTATTTTAGGACAAAACACACCTTTTATAAAAAACTTATTAGATTTCAGTCAGCAGTGCCACAAAATTTTAACCATTTTTAATATTCATTTAAGTTTTACATCCTTCATTTTATCCATTGAAGAAAAATAAACTTTTCATTTCAATCTGGGTGAAAACTATTTTTTATGAAAACACTTATACTAATTTTGTTAATCAAGGCTTACAATTTTTATCATTGTAGAGATCTTATTAACATTTGTTAATCAGGGCTTACAATTTTTATCATTGTAGAGATCTTATTAACATTATGTATTAATATAAGCACTTATTTAATTTTTGGCCATTTGAATAGAACTTTCAGAAATTTTTATTTGAGGCAAGACAGGCTCAAGTTTGGCTGGCAAGCATAGCCGCGCCCGGTGGGGGAAGTGCGCAGCCCACCACCCGGGTGTAGGGCAGCTGGAACGGGCGCACTGCCCTCAGTCATAGAAGGGGTGTACTGTCCTCAGTCTTGCCCAGGCAACCTGCACCTGCTTGCCGACAGCTGTTTGGGCCACCCGCGCTCATGCTCCCCCTCCCGCACTGCGAGCAAAGCCACACTACACTCGGCACACGCCAAACCATGTAAGGTGAGGAAACAGCCCACAACCAATCAGGTCCAGCACCACTCCCCCTCCCTTGCTACCCCATCCCGCTCATTCAATTCAAAAAATTAGGAGAGGCAAATGTTGGCCTATCTCCTCAAACAGCTGTAAAGTTTACAGACCATGAGCGTTCCCACATAATCAGCTAACCTGCTCAATGATGTCTTATCAAAAATTGCTAACTTGTTTTCCCCTTCTTCCCTCATAGCATATGGGTCTATAGGACTCCTTTGTATCCTCCTCTTCCTCGTCTTCTATGGTTTGCGCCGCATTCTGCGGTCCCTCCGAACCACCCAGGATCGGCAAAAGTTAATAGCGGCAGCGACATTGGCCATATACAAAAATAGAAGGGGAGATGAGGCGAGACAGGCTCAAGTTTGGCTGGCAAGCATAGCCGCGCCCGGTGGGGGAAGTGCGCAGCCCACCACCCGGGTGTAGGGTGGCTGGAACGGGCGCACTGCCCTCAGTCATGGAACGGGCGTACTGTCCTCAGTCTCGCCCAGGCAACCTGCACCTGCTTGCCGACAGCCGTTTGGGCCACCCGCGCTCACGCTCCCCCTCCCGCGCTGCGAGCAAAGCCGCACTACACTTGGCACACGCCAAACCATGTAAGGCGAGGAAACAGCCCACAACCAATCAGGTCCAGCACCACAACCCCTCCCTTGCTACCCCATCGCACTCCTTCAATTCAAAAAATTAGAAGGGGCAAATGTTGGCCTATCTCCTCAAACAGCTGTCCTGGAGGCTTGGACAGCGGACTCCCGCCGGATTGCTTCCCCCCTCTTCCCCCCCCTCCCCCAGCCTCTCCACCTGCCTTCTGCCTAGCAACCACCTATCGGAAGGCAGTACCCGCCTGCACCAATCCCCGTCCCTATAGACCTAATACCCGCCCCCATCCCTAGTAACTGCTTACGGCAGCCAACCACAAGTCTGCCCATGCTTCTGCCAATCCCCTGCCACACGTCTCCCCCCGCCCTCCTCATTCTCTATATAACCCACTGTACTTCCTTAATAAAATGGACTTGCGCACAGGCCTGGTCTCCGCGGCTTCTTCCTTCTTCCCCGCCATGCGTCCTCCACACCTGAGAGCCCCCGAGGCCATCAGCTGCGACCTCGAACCCCGCTGAAGTGTGGCTCTCCTGACCGCTCCAGCCGCCCCCGTCAGGAAGAGATCCCCCCGCATAGGAAAGCATAACCGGGGGTATGGCAGCTAACTCTTTAAACCTACCTGAAAAAGCATGGTACATATGATTTACTTCTGAGAACTAAGCATTGTGTGCAGAGATTTTGCAGCTATCTCCTTTCCTTCAGGTTTTGGGCTAACATTCCTATCTCAAAAACCAGCATTTACTATATAGGAAATCATAACCAGGGGTATAGCAGCTAACTCTTTAAACCTACCTGAAAAAGCATGGTACATATGATTTACTTCTCAGAACTAAGCATTGTGTGCAGAGATTTTGCAGCTCTCTCCTTTCCTTCAGTTTTTGTGCTAACATTACTATCTCTAAAACTAGCATTTACTATATAGGAAAGCATAACCGAGGGTATAGCAGCTAACTCTTTACACCTAAATGAAAGAACATGGCACATAATATTTACTTATGGGAACTAAGCATTGTGTGCAGAGATTTTGCAGCTATCTCCTTTCCTTCAGTTTTTGTGCTAACATTCCTATCTCTAAAACTAGCATTTACTTTATAGGAAATCATAAACGGGGGTATAGCAGCTAACACTTTAAACCTACCTGAAAAAGAATGGTACATATGATTTACTTCTCAAAATTAAGCATTGTGTGCAGAGATTTTGCAGCTCTCTCCTTTCCTTCAGTTTTTGTGCTAACATTCCTATCTCTAAAACTAGCATTTACTATATAGGAAAGCATAACCGAGAGTATAGCAGCGAAGTCTTTAAACCTAAATGAAACAAAATGGTACATATGATTTACTTCTGAGAACTAAGCATTGTGTGCAGAGATTTTGCAGCTATCTCCTTTCCTTCAGTTTTTGTGCTAACATTCCTATCTCTAAAACTAGCATTTACACCTTAGGAAATCATAACCAGGGGTATAGCAGCTAACTCTTTAAACCTACCTGAAAAAGCATGGTACATATGATTTACTTCTCAGAACTAAGCATTGTGTGCAGAGATTTTGCAGCTCTCTCCTTTCCTTCAGTTTTTGTGCTAACATTCCTATCTCTAAAACTAGCATTTACTATATAGGAAAGCATAACCGAGGGTATAGCAGCTAACTCTTTACACCTAAATGAAAGAACATGGCACATAATATTTACTTATGGGAACTAAGCATTGTGTGCAGAGATTTTGCAGCTATCTCCTTTCCTTCAGTTTTTGTGCTAACATTCCTATGTCTAAAACTAGCATTTACTATATAGGAAATCATAACCGGGGATATAGCAGCTAACTCTTTAAACCTAAATGAAAGAACATGGAACATATGATTTAATTCTGGGAACTAAGCATTGTTTGCAGAGGTTTTGCAGCTATCTCCTTTCCTTCAGTTTTTGTGATAACATGCCTATCTCTAAAACTAGCATATACTATATAGGAAAGGATAAACGGGGGTATAGCAGCTAACTCTTTAAACCTAAATGAAAGAATATGGTACATATATTTTACTTCTGGGAACTAAGCATTGTTTGCAGAGATTTTGCAGCTATCTCCTTTCCTTCAGTTTTTGTTCTAACATGTCTATCTCTAAAACTAGCATATACTATATATGAAAGCATAAATGGGGGTATAGCAGCTAACTCTTTAAACCCATTTGAAAGAGAATGGCACATGTGCTTTACTTTAGGGAACTAAGCATTGTGTGCAGAGATTTTGCGGCTATCTCTGCGGGGGGATCTCTTCCTGACGGGGGCGGCTGGAGGGGTCAGGAGAGCCGCACTTCAGCGGGGTTCGAGGTCGCAGCAGACGGCCTTGGGGGCTCTCAGGTGTGGAGGACGCATGGCAGGGAAGAAGGAAGAAGCCGCGGAGACCAGGTCTGTGCGCAAGTCCATTTTATTAAGGAAGTACAGTGGGTTATATAGAGAATGAGGAGGGCGGGGGGAGACGTGTGGCAGGGGATTGGCAGAAGCATGGGCGGACTTGTGGTTGGCTGCCGTAAGCAGTTACTAGGGATGGGGGCGGGTATTAGGTCTATAGGGACGGGGATTGGTGCAGGCGGGTACTGCCTTCCGATAGGTGGTTGCTAGGCAGAGGGCAGGTGGAGAGGCTAGGGGCAGGGGAGGGGAAAGAGGGGGGGAAGCGATCCGGCGGGAGTCCGCTATCCAAGCCTCCAGGACAGCTGTTTGAGGAGATAGGCCAACATTTATTTATTAATTTATATTAGCATCTGGAGGCATCAATATATACACTGACATTGAACAAACAAACACAAAACAATTACAACACATTAACAGAAACACACAGTTTACAATTGACTTATAATTTTTATTTTCTTGGTATAGCTGTTTTTAAGTTCTCATTATATCATATCTTAGACTTTACTTTTTTTATTTTTTTAATTGATTTTGTAAAAATATTAAATTAAAAAAAATATGAGGTCCCATTCAACCCCACCACCTCCACCCCACCACTCCCCCCCCCCCCCCAGCAACACTCACTCCCATCATCATGACACATCCATTGCACCTGGTAAGTACATCTCTGGACATCTCTGCACCCCATGGTCAACGGTCCACATCAAGTCCCACGCTCTCCCCCACTCCATCCAGTGGGCCCTGGGAGGACTCACAACGTCCGGTGATTGCCCCTGAAGCACCATCCAGGGCAACCCCAAGTCCCAAAGGCACCCCCACATCTCATCTCCTCCTGCCACTCCCCACACCCCTCAGCCACCATGTCCACTTTTCCCACTGCAAAGCCACCTTTTCTCTGTGGACCTTGGATTGGCTGTTAGACTTTACTTTTTAAGATTTCTTCTGGAATTCATGTTGCTTGTAACATGCAAGCTTGTTCTTGGAAACATTTTTATTAGTTATCAGCAATCAGTTAAGATAACTTGAGCAGCATAAATGTAGCTAAGCTCTTATTTAGCAGTTTAGACAGACCGTTAACACACATCTTTGGATTACTACTCTGTAAGACTATACTGACACTTGAAGTTCAGGAGTAAGCTATTGATTTAAAACTGAAAATTCCTTTTAACACCTTGATAAAAATTTTGTACTAATTTTATTATCTTGGTTAAATAGGCCCAATTAGAATTAGCATGGAAACTAAACAGAACACTAATGTTGCCATGTTTTTCTCTTTTTCCAGTGGCTTAACTCTATTAGCCCCCACTAGCCCACAGCTACATTGCCATGTAGACAACAGGGGGTTTCCAGAGTTGCTTCCAGAATAGTTTCCTTATCTTAGTTAACACTTTAACGGAGAGTTTTCTTACAAGCCTGATTTCACTAACAAGGACTTTATTTAGTATTTTTTGCCTATTTTAAATCTTTCAATAGTTTAAAAGGTATTGCCTCAGGATGAAACTTGACACCCCCTTGTGGATTATTTGTATCTGGTGGTATCACATGTAATGTTACTGGGAAAGCAGATAATTATTTAACATAAGGCAAAGCATTGGGAACATCTGAAAACATTTCTAATTTAGAGAGGGTTGTACTGGATACAGAGAAGATATTTCATTAGGACACTTCACTGAGCTTTTGTTGATGAAAGGGTTAATATCAGGATGAGGGGGAAAAATGTGATGGTTCCCTATTTGCCTCAAGCTCCTGTTCTTGTTCCAATTTACTTTCTTTCATTTCAAATTTACTTATGGGCTTAAAAAATGTAGTAATTTCATCTTTCTCTCCTTCAGACTGTAAAGGATCTAAAGTTGCCACTATCTGGTGGCCTAAGGCCCATATGGATAATGGATTGAATTCCCTTTTTTGGTATGATTTTCATAAGGCTTTCATTCTGCGTCTCCACTGTTTCAAATTTAAAACATGCCCCTGAGGCTGAAGCCAGCAACAATGTTTTTGTATAAAAGCAAACAATTCTAGTAATTCATAGCTTTTTATGGGCACCCCATTAACTTTCAGTAAAGTTTTTAACACTTGCGAATATGCTTCCACATATCCCATTTGATTACCCATTACCCGGATGACTTTGCGGAAATGTTACTTACTTACTTAATCTTGAAGACTCGAGTCACTCTGCTTTGGACATCTCACTTGACCCTAGATGAGGTCTTTTCCATGGTTCCCAATACTGATTTGGAAGACTCCCTTCTTTGGACTCCACATTGGGTACCAGTTGTTGGAGATTTGGACCCAAAGGATATCAGGAATGAAAGAAAGAGAAAAAAGAAGAGTGAAATAAAGAGAAAGAAAGAGAGAAAAAGAAAGAAAGAATGACAGCACTGGGATCAGGGAGTCTGTGAGTAGAGACTCATCAGACAACTTTATTGTTTATAAAGGGCTCTCTATATACCCAGTCTATGTGACAACAAACAGCAACATGCAGTTAACTAGTAACATTACTAAGGAACTCAAAAAAAATCTTATATCAAGGTACAAAGTCTAAGTGTTCTATGTACTACAAAAGGTATGTGCTCATCTTTTCTTTCAGCCTTTCACAGCTTCATCCTGTTGGCCAGAAACTTTTAATTACTGCATTGCTTAGGTAGCAAGCATAGCCATGAAAACAGCACGTCTCTCCTTGTGAGACCACTGTGCCTCAGTTTCCAACATTTACCCTTTCCTCCATTTGGTCAAGGTATTTTACCAGTTGTTTTGCCTGTTGGTACTTGGTAGTAATCCCTCAGTGCCAGAGTGGCTCATCCCTGGGAGTTATGTCCCATGCTGAGGGGAAGGTAATGCATTTATATGGTGACTTTGACTTATAGAAAGGCCACATTTGAGTAAAAAGGAAGGCCTCAGGAGGTAGCTCCTAGGCACCCTGTAATACTAATTTTCAAACTGATTGTACAAATTAATACTTACATCAGTAAAATGTTAGTTTTCTGTTTGCTTAAATTACTTATGAATGCAATTTATTTTCAGATATTTAAAATATTTCTTGTGTGCTGTGTGTATATATATACTTGTTTGATTTTAAATTTTAATGTATTTTAATGTTAATATTGAAATCCTCCTCTGTTAAATTCCTGTCCATATCATGAGTGCCAGATTATTCAATTTGTTATACAGAAATTTTTTCCTTTTCTTTTGGAGGTACCAGCAATTGAACTCAGGAAACCATACATGGGAAGCAGGCACTCAACCAGTAAACTACATCTATTCCCCTACATTGAATTTTGTACTCTTCTATATCCTCTTAGAAAGAGCAATTTTCAATAATAATATGATTAACTTTTTCAGCATCTGTTTCTCTTGTATAAGACCTTTTTAATTACACTGATATACAGCAGATGATCTCCCTTTTATTCTTTAAAATAATAATAGTTTTGACTTTAATAATTTATCCCTTTCATTTACATCATTTATGTATTGTTAAAATCCTTTTTTCTAATGGTACAAGCACCAGTTGAAGAAAAGTATATAGCATTGTTATTGTATTAGCAAACATTACCTTTGTCATATATTAAGCAATTGCATTTTAGCTTGTGTGTGGTTGTACTCGATAGTCTGTTGCAATGTTTCTTTGTTTATTTTTGTATTTACACCATAAAAATTAAAATGAATATAACATAACTTCTATTTGGGAAAATTATGTTTACAATTTAAAAATGTATTTTCTTCCTTGCAATGCTTCAGAGAAAGTATATGGAAATGGCTCAGTTTAGGATGTGAAGTTTTAAAATGGATTTTATTCTTTAAAAAATGGAATACAATTCCTCAAGGAGATATGTTTGGGAACAATGTGATGTATTCATGAACTATTGAGTAGTACTAATTTATTAACTAGCATTAAGATAATGAAAGTAGTATGTAGCAAGTGAAATATTTTTCTTGAAAAATGGGTATTGTCTGAAAAGATAAATTAAAAGAATAACTGTTTTGTATGATTTTTTAAAAACCGAGGTGTATTTGCACATTTGAGGTTGCTAGGCATCAAAGGTAGCTAATTAATAGAGTCAAAGCAAAGGTGGAAGTAAAAAGTGAAACTTCAATTTTTTAATTGTGAAAATACATGCAAGGTCTTCAGTTAAGGAAATATGTTGATTTAAGACAGCCATTCAATGGAGGCTTATAGAGGTTAAAAAAGGACCCACCATTTTTATTTTTAGCTTCAGTGGCTTTGGACTCTGATACAAACACTGATAACATCATTTTTCCTTATTTCATGCTGCCCATAGTAGTAGGGATCACCAATAACTGTGAACAGTATCTAAAATGCCTAATAATATTTCCCACCCCACCTCCACTTCTCTATTGAACTCTAACCTTAGCATACTACTTTCACTCCCACAGGACACAATTGGGTCTTATTGCTGAGGTCCAGATAATTAGACAAGGGGGCTTCCAACTTAACAGAAATTTCATAAAGAAAGCAGAGAGAACAGCACTAGTGTCAGTCACAGACAGCAAGGTTCATACCCCGGGGGTGGGATGGGGAGGATTGTTTTGGGCATTTGGGAGCAGAGGGCATAGAGAAACTGGAAGAACAGCTTTTCCAACTAAAACTACAAGAGTAGTGCAGGACAAAACACCTTACTTTGGGTAGAGCTCAGGCTTACCTGGAGGGAAGACAGAGTGCACCTAAATCTTCAGCCATGCAGAGCAGACATCCTTCCTATGCTGGGAAGCAACTTGGTGGAGGAAGGGGATTTGTCACCTTAGGCCACTCTGTCTTTCTTTCTCTGTGAACTTCAGTCACTTCAGTCTTGAAGAGTGGGAGGCATGGTAGCCCTAAATGCACACAGGAAAGGGGTCAAAATATTGCTCTGCCATAGAGCCCATTGCTCCAGGTGGAGATAACCTGATGATAATTATCATCTTCCTCTGTTGCTGCAGCCACCTCTGCTATGGCCAATGCACAAGTAAACACAGCATGAGTCCTTTCTCTGTTGGACAACCTGGGTACTAACCACACCTGAACCTCTCTAGTCTCTTCAGGTTTATCTTAGTAATATCTGGGGTCAGAGAAATCTAAAGGGATGAGAAAATATATGTTGTCCTTTTCAAGGTAATACTGTACCTTACTAACTTCTTCATGATTATCCCTGTTTCCTAGAGGCAAACCTGGTCTCTAAAATTCCCTTGGAGTTATGACAGAAAGGTCCCTGAAGAGCTCTGCATTTTTTCCTGAAGTTTCAAGAACTTCCTGAGTCAGGGACCTGCTAAGAGTTACTGGGCTCATGAATTCCTGATCTTCACCTTAAGTGGTCCCATTGTTATAGAGCTTTGCACAGTGACTAGGAACCTACTCTTTCAGTCATTCTTGAACCCCTCTGTTGGGTAATTAATCTGACTCACCATCCACTAGCATTCTCTAAAAATGTCTCTCAGCTTTTGCCAAACTACCCTCCAGACTCATTGACATAGCTGGATATCTGTCCCCATGGCATCTACTAACAGCCCTCAAAAATGCCCAGAAGATTCCACTAGCACGCTATTGGTGAAGTGTCCTGTCAATCTTGAATCTCTTGTTAGTAATCTGCTAGCATCCCTTCAGAATGTCCTGCAGCTTATGCTTGTACTTCTTGTTGGTACTCTGAGAGATATACATGTCTTCTCCTCCAAAATGGCATTATGTTTATAAATTATAAATATAATTCAATTTTATGACAGTAACCTCAACAAAATGATAAATATTAATTTATATGAGATGACTTGAATAAATTTTAATACTCTAAATGTCATCTGTATTGAGGACAGCAGTATGGATATACATTGCTAACTGGAAAGGAGGAATACATTATATTCCAAAACACATTTAAACACATACTTATAAAATATTCCTAATTTAAATACCACAAATCCTAGAAGTTTTCTGTGTTCCTTTATATATTCATGATTTTTTCCACTCTGCAGATAATTTGTTTCTAAATGCATGTTCATAATATGTGCTTTGTCAAATTAATAATTAGAGACTTGTTTAAAGAACAATTCAAAATGGTATCCCAATTTGTTATGACCAGTACAGCCACAGGGTATGCTTTTGTCAATAAATGAAAACAAAAGTAGAGTGGGGACTTCAGAGTTAACATATGTTTACATCACTACAATATCCTTTCATTATATCAAGAGAATTTATGTAGCTTATGAAACTAAGAAATTTACAATAGATGGGGCATATAATATGGAAGATGTGGAACAAAGTCATAGCCAACACACAAGGGACATGTGTCACAAGTTGAAAATAAAGATTGTTGCTCTCAGCACAGACAAGAATTTCTTGCTACTACATTAAAATGGAGCCATAGCTGACTGACACAAAATCAGTTTTCCAAAGCAACTGTACAAAGTTATTCACACACCAGACGTATGAAAGTATTTCCTTTGCTCTACATCATCACTGAAGATTCATGCTTCCAGATTTATTTTTTACAATCTACTAAGTTTGTGGCATTACCTCATTTTAGTCATACTGTTTATTTTCCTTCACTACTACTAATGGTTCAGAACACACCATCATGAATAAATGAGATGTGTATGTTTCTCCTTTTCTGAAATTCCTTTTTTAAGCATTATGAGTTAATTTCCTCTTTCTTTGTAATTTGCATTCCTGTACTCTTGCATTGTGAATAGAGACAAAAAAATTATCTTATTGAAATTGAATGCACAAACTTGTTACCCTTTTTTGTAATTTGTATATTTTTCTCATCCTTCTCCTCCTTCTTCTAACATAATTATTTCTTTCTTTATAGTTCTGAAGACGTTTTTCCAAATATTAAGATATTGTTTACAATATTTTATTTTTAATCCACTTGCATTTGGTTTGTGTATGTTAATAAAAATGAATATAATCTTATTTTTCAAATACTTTTACTCAAATTCCTGGATCCTTTTACTAAAAATGTATGTACCATCTCCACATAGAATAGTGCTGAATGTGTAATTGTGTATATATAAAAAAATATATAAATATACATATATTATTTCTTACTTTTAAATACATTTTATATTTGAGATTCCTATGAATTTTAGGATCAAATTGTCAAATTCTAAAGAAAAATATTTGCTTGGATTTTTATTCTCATGTCATTTTATATTATTAAGTGAAATATTTATATCATTTGCAAATCTATAAATTTTGATCAATCACTCCTTCAGTTTATTTTTTTAATATCTCTCTATGAAAAATTTTAAATTTTTCCTTAATACCTGAAATCTTTGCTACATATCTGCTATAAATATTTCATGCTATTTTAAATTGTCTCATTTAAAATCCATGTTATATTTTCTTTACTAGTCTATAGATATTTAATATTACATTATTGACATTTTGCATCCAATTGTCTTCTTAACCATTTTAAAATAATAATTCAATAAAAGTTGTGTAGATTTTTATTTATCCTTCACTTTCACATTAAATCTGTAGTTAATACAAATACTGTTTCTTCTTTTCAAATTACTGTATATTATGATTTTATTTTCTTGCCTCATATGCTGCTTTATTTGGGAGGGACTGAAGTTTTATTGGTAGGACAGTGATGTGATTTTATTTGTTCTTTATTTTTAAAAATTTTTTAAAATTTCATTTTATGCTTTATCTTTTTAAAATAAATAGATTACACAAAGTGTTACATTAAAAAACATAAGAGGTTCCCATATACCCCACTCCAATCCCCTCACCCCCATCATTTTTTATTGTATTTTTGGAAGATATATAGATGACAAAAAATATTACATTAAAAAACATGAGAGGTTCCCATATACTCTACACACATCCCACTCCATTCCTCCCACATCAACAACCTCTTTCATCAATGTGGCACATTCATTGCATTTGGTGAATTCATTTTGGCTTTTAAATCTGGTGAAAGTGGCCATTTCTTGTTCTGTACTCATTGGCAAGTTTCTGGCTTCTATTTTTCAAATAGTTATCTCTTTTTATATTTATTTCTTTACATTATCTGCACAATAAGTTCCTGTGCTTCATTTCATTTATATCATTATCAAATTTGTAGTCTGAGAAATTTATTATTGTCTCATTATTCTTTTCTCATTGTACACTTTTCTCCATATTTATATGAATTTATTGAAATTAACTTTTGATATTTTTTATTTCCATTAAAATTGTATCATTGTTTTGTGCAGATGTGCATATATATTTATATTTATGTAGGTATATTATTAAACCTAGTGAACACAAACAGTCTCATATTATGTCAGAAGCAACTGTACTCTGTATGATTATGGGCTTCCTATGACTAGTGATATTTAGAGTTATTTTCTGGCTCAGCATTCCATGTGGAATTTGTGAACTGATAGAATTGACCTGAGGTTAAGAATCATAAATTCCAAATGAGAAAGAATCATAAATAACTACACAGGGACACCTTTTTAAAATTACGTATCCTTTTCAATTTCTTTAGGATAATTGCTGGTCATAATTTGATTTGGAAAACCTCCCTGATACCAACATGGAGGAAAGAAGACTTGTCTTCTAATAGACTAGTCCACTGAGTCATTATCCACCTATAGAGTCATTTCAATAACTCTATCTGAAAAGATAGTGAGTGTCCCAAACATATTTGTGGGGTTTTATTGTCATACATTTAAGGCTTTTTTCTCCACTATTAACCTGAATGATTTTCTATTATTTGAAATGTTAGAACAAATGGAATGCAGACATTACAAATTCCTATAATCACAGACACACAAACATGCTATTTTTGTAAAATATGCATATTTGCAAATTATCCTGTACACTCCATTTCCTTGGAGAAGTTGCCTAATAAAAATTTCCTACTGGAGGTGTTTCTTGAAAAATTGAATTTTCAGTAAGAGATTTTTAAATTGATTATGAGGTTTTGGGAATTTCTCTTCTAATTGATTGGATTCAGAATTATTAATGACAATACCCCCAATAATCAAGATGCCACTGATAGACCATGGCATGAATTAGCAATAGAGATATGGAAAATACCATCATTAGATACTGCTACTCAAATACTATTAAGAAGAATGGTTCTCAATGACATTGTATTTGATTGTTTAATAGAGTTTTGTAGAGTTAAATGTATAATGATGTTACAGATTGTTCCTAATATGCCAGACAGAGATTTTAAAAACAGGGATGAACTCAAAGCTCCAAACTCTGAGTTTAAGCAATGTATGAAGGATATGAAAGTTTCTAAGTGTGCCCTTAGAGAAACTCTTCTTATAGACACAGACTTGAAATTCATTAAACCAGACTCAGAGTCTTACTGTGCAAGTGGCTGATTTACAATATAAATTGAATTGTTAACATTGTTGGGTGTCTGCTGATAACGAGGGGGTGCTGATTCAAAATGAGATCCCAAAAATTGGAGTAGGGACATATAGCTAGAAATGGTAACAGTGGGGATATTGAAACCATGGATTCTGCTAAGTATTCTTTGCCAGATAAGTTCATAAACACATCCCTTGGAGAATTCACCAACGCATCTCTAGTCAACCCTGAGAAATCAGACATCCAACATCCACATGGAGATACTAAACATACAGTGGCTGGTAAACCTGTAACTGCCTCCCCAGAAAAAGTCCCTAAAACCTCTGTATGAAGAGAGAAATCCTGTTTCACCAGATGAAAATGCAAATTCTGGTTTGTGAAGTGCAATTCTTCTCATGAATTACCTGATCACCCCTTTTTTTCATTTAGACCTATGACTAAACTGAAGTCACAATCATCCTCAAATGGTGATGTATGAACTGTAACCTGGGAAGAAGTGTGCTACAGTTTAAAAGAGCTGCATGATTTTTCTAATTTACATTAAATAAGGAGAAAAGCTATGAGAAAAAGATATTAAGAGTTTGGGTTAATAGTGTAAAGAACATAAAGTTCTATAAAGCTGAATATAATGATATGACCCACTTAACATATTCTGTATAAAATATTTTAAATCAGTTTGTTAGAAAGAGATCTAACCGTTTGTTCTGGCACTTGGCTGAAACATGAACCAAAGGTGGGTGACATTGCCTGATGTTGAAATGCAAGAACTGTCCTGTTACAGAACACAAGAGAATCCAAATGCTTAGAGAAATTGGATGGTTAGAGTGGACTTATCATGTAAGACATGTTCACTCAATAAAGGAATGCCCAGAAGACACACTTTTCACCAGGATTGTGAGAAATAAATTTGTGAAAGAAACTCAATTATCCCTGAAAAGTTCTCCTTAGGTCAGCTACTACTAGAGAAATTGCTGACACTGAACTTTGATTCTTAAAAAGACCATTGCTGAGGAAGGGGTAAAGTGTTTGATATGGGAGTCCCCTATATTGTATATGTGAAATACTGTGATCTAAAACTTTTGTGAAGACAAAATTAAAAATTAGAAAAAAAATGAAAGGATGTAGACACTGAGGAAGCAATGAAAAAAATTTCCTTGCCACTGTACATACGGGGCAACACATATTGCAGTGATGAAAGGGAAATTGTCAAAAATAAGGCCATGGCCCACTGGGTGGACTGGGGGAGAGTGTAAACTACAATGTAAACCACTGTCCAGATGGTGCAGTAGGGCTCCAAAATGTGTTCAATGTATTCACCAAATGCAATGAATGTCCCATGATGATGAAAGAGGTTGCTGATGTGGGAGGAGTGGGGCAAGGGGGTGGGGGTATATGGGAACCTCATATTTAATGTAACATTTTTTAAAAATAGAGAAAAAAACAAAAATAACAAAGCTTTATATTGTTTTTCATTTTTTAATATCCCAATTTATTTTTACTATATTTTAGTTTTTCTAAATTAGTATGTGTTCTATCTCTAATCTTTATTTATTTATTTATTTTTAAAGATCTATTTATTTATTTCTCTCCCCTCCCCTCTACCCCAGTTGTCTGTACTCTGTGCCTATTTGCTGCATCTTCTTTGTCCCCTTCTGTTGTTGTCAGCAGCATGGAAATCTGTGTTTCTTTTTCAGTTGATTCATCTTGTCGTGTCAGTCCTCCATGTGTGCAGCACCATTCCTGGGCAGGCTGCACTTTCATGCTGGGCAGCTCTCCTTATGCGGTGCACTCCTTGCATGTGGGGCTCCCCTACACAGGGGAAACCCCTGTGTGGCAGGGCACTCCTTGCGTGCTTCAGCACTATGCATGGGCCAGATCCACATGGTGAAGGAGGCCCAGGGTTTGAACTGTGGACTTTCCATGTAGTAGACAGATGCCCTAACCACTGGGCCAAGTCTGCCACCTATCTCTAATCTTTAAACATATCATTTTGCTATTTTCCTATTAATTGAATTTGGCAATATATTAGGCTTCATTTTTGAAGAAGTATTGAACCACAGAGAGATTCAACTATGGCAGAGGAGGCACACTGGTGTGGGTATTATTGATAGGGGCACATGATTGGGAGGGAGTTATCCAGGGCATGTATAGAGGGTACATAAAAATGTTTGGATATATGTTGGGTATTTTCATAGTAGTTACAGTTACAAATGACAACTGAGGGAGTGCTGAGTCCCTAGCCAGGGGAGCTCTATCACATTCCCCAATGGAAAAGCAACAATCCCCCAAGTGCAATGGCAAAGACTAACAAAAAAGGATAGTCCAACAATGAGCCATTGATACTGATGATAATGATTATGAGCCTGTGTTCCTAAAATATGAACTATGCCTAGAGCTGCAGGGTCCCTAAGAGATACCTCCTGAGAACCTCCATATTGCTCAAATGTGGCCACTCTCTAAGCAAAATTCAGCATGTAAATGCATTACCTTCCCCCCAACATGAGACATGATCCCTGGAGAGGAGCCTCCCTTGCACCAAGGGATTACTATCAAACACCAGTTGGTGATGTAAATAGAAAAAGACTTTGAATAAAAGGGTCAACTCAGACCAGTAGAATATCTCACCCTGCATGTAGAATCATATGTTAAAAACTGCTTTTTGACCTTGAATAAGAGAGGGAAATGGCAAAAACAAATGAGTTTTTATGACTCAGAGTGTTCAAAAAAGAGTTGGGAGGTCATCATAGCGATCATGCTTATGCACACCTCAGCAGGACTCCAGAGACAGCCAACATAGATACAACCCCAGGTACTGGATCTTCTGAGGACTACAGAGACCCACAGGTTCTATGGTAATGTCAGATGACTCTGGAATTCAGTGCCATGTCAGCAGACCCTACTTTGGAATTTGTGTTCCTGAGTGTGATGAAGTTGGGCTCAGATGTCACCTTTTTACACATGCCTCTTCTGTCACTTTTACACAACCTGTGGTGGACTCTAGGGTTGGTGTATATTCAGGAGACTTGAATCTCTGGACTGTCCATGTGCCAGCTGGGCCCTGAATCTTAGCAGAGTTGCAACTCCAACCATCTGGTTTGTTGGACTTACCCAAGTCTGCTAATAGGGAGGTTAAGATGGTCAACCATCTCACCAGGGAACTGAGAGTACCTACAACTGCAAGCAGGGGAATTGCATCCATCATCCAGTGGAATCTAAGCCCCCTCTTGATATAGAGGTGGAATGGACATCACCATCCCAGGGTCCACAAGATGGAGGGAGAAAATATGGATTAGAGTGGACTTACTAATATTCTACTGTGGAAATACTGTGACTAGTAATGGAAGAAATTGTAGCATTGGTATGGAGAAAGTGGCCACAGTAGTTGCTGAGGGTAGGGACAGGAAAGAAGAGATGTGATGTGGGGGCAATTTTGGGACTTGGAATTGTCCTAAATGATATTGCAGGGAAAGATGCTGGACATTTTATAACCTGCCATAGCCCACTGAATGTACTGGGAGAGAGTGTAAAATACAATGTAAACTATAATCCATGTGGAGCAGCCGTGCTCCAAAATGTATTCACCACATGCAATGAATGTGCGACATTCATGAAAGAGTTTGTTGATGTGGGAGGAGTTGGGTGAGGGCGGTTGGGGTATATGGGAAACTCTTATATATTTTGAATGTAACGTTAAAAAAAAGAGAATGTAGAACCAATAATAATAATAATATAATAATAATAATGTAGTGCAAAAAATAGTACTAACAAAAGCGAAATTTGATTCTTTGATCAAAATCCTCAAAATTTTAGCTAAGCTGTCAAAGGAAAAAAGAGTATGCAAATAATTAAAATCAGAAATTAAAGTATGTTCAAAATAAGGTTTATAAGGTGATAGGATGAAAAACTGTATGCCAACAAATTAGATAACCTTTGTGAAAAGGACAAAATTCTAGAAACACACAAACTGCTTAAACTGACTCAGAAGGAAAAGATATCCATGGGCAAATAAATAAAGAGATTGAATCAATAATCACATACCTCCCTAAAAAGTAAAGCAGGACCAGGTGGCTTCATTGATCAATTTAACAAATATTCCGAAAAGATTTAATACAAATACTTTTCAAAACTTCCAAAAAATAAAGTGAAGTAGCAATTCTTATTTCATTCTTTGAGGTAATCTTCACCCTAGTACTAAATGAATGTAAACATATCACAGTTAAAGAAAATGAAATACAAATATCCCATATTTTTTAGTCTGTTAGGCTGCAATACCAATATAACAAAAATGAATTGCCTTTTAAAATGGGGATTTATTAGATTTAAAGCTTAAAGTTCTGATTTCTTGAAAATGTCGAAATGCACACATCATCAGTCAATGCTTTCTTCTTTTTTCACTTTTTATTATCCTTTTTTAAAGATACATAGATTGCACAAAAATTTACATTAAAAAATATAAGAGGTTTCCATATACCCCCACTCCCCACCCCCAACTCCTCCCACATCTACAACCTCTTTCATCAGTGTGGCACTTTGATTGCATTTGATGAATACATTTTGGAACACTGCTATAAAGCACGGATTATAGTTCACACACTCTCTCAGTCCATTAAGTGGGTAATGGCAGGATATATAATGTCCCTTATCTGTCCCTGAATATCATTTAGGACAATTCTAAGCCCCAAAATGTCCCATATCACACCTTTTCTTCCCTCTCCGTGCCCTCAGGAACTCCAATTGCCACTGTCTCAACAGCAATGGTAAAGGTTCTTGCATTGCTAGAGTCACAATAATTTTATATTAGAACTGACAATCCTGTATTCTTCTGTTACATGGCAAGACATATGATCTCTCCCTTCCCTTCCAGGTATCATGCTTTCAGCTTCTGGCTTCCATGGTTTTTTTTCTAATTCTGTGGCTTTCTCTCTGTCTTTTCCTACATAATCAACTTGATTATATAGGAGTGCAGTAAAAGGATTATGAACTATCCTGGGCCATTCCTTATTTGAGGTAGGCTATTCTAATGATCCTTTAGTGAAATGACCTAATTAAAAGGTTCCACCCATAATAGGTTCATGTCCACAGAATGGACAAGTTTTAAGAACATATTTTCTGGCGGTACACAAACTACCACACCGTATTAAGACAGACTCTAATACTCTCAATAAAATTCAAGTAAACTGAATACAATTACACATCAGAAAAATTCTACACCATTATCAAATTGGATATATCCCAAGTGTGCAAGCACAGAGTTCAACATAAGAAAATCAATTAATATAATTCACCATATTAGTAAAAATAATAATACTTTTAAATCATGAACATCTCAATTGATACTGAAAAGACATTTGAAAAAATCCAGCACCTGTCCTTGATGAAAAAACACAGAAAACATGGACTACAAGAAAGCTATCTCAACAAGATAAAGGACATATTTAGAAAATAAAAGCTAAAAATGACTCAATCTTGAAGTACTGAAAGTTTTCACTACTGTAATTCAATATCTGGAATTTCTACCCAGACTGATTAGGCAAGTGAAAGAAATAAAATACATAAAACCTGGAAAGCAAAAACAAATATTGCACATTTGCTCATGATAAGATCTGATATGTAGACTACACTGAAAAATCCTCAGCAGTACTATTAGAGCTATTAAGTAAGTTCAACAAAGTTGCAAAGTAAAAGTTTAACATCCAAAAATTCAATGGTGTTTCTATTTTCAAGTGCAAATAATCTGAAGTTGAAATTAAGAAAAACATTTCATTTACAATAACAACTAAAAGTATGAAGTGCATAGGAATGTATCTATTCAAGGATCAAAAATGCTAGAAGAAATAGAGACATTAGTAAATGGTAGGATAGTCCACATTCATGGAAGACTAAATATTTTTCAGATTTCAGTTTTACCCAAACAAATTTATAATTTCTATGTAGCAACATTCAAATTTAACAACCTTCTTGGCAGAAATGGTAAACTCTAGCCTGAAATTTTTATGGAATGGCAAAAAGCCCTAAATAGACAAAAAACCTTGAAAAATTAAATTTGAAGGACTCATATTTTCCCATGTTAAAACTTATTCCAAAGCTATGGAAATTAAAACTGTATGATACTTGCTCAAGGGCAGACATATATAACAATGAAATAGAATTTAGAGTGCAGTTATAAACCCTCACAATTATGGGCAATTATCTTTGACAGGCCAAGTCCACTTAATTGGGAAAGAAAATCTCTTCAACAAATTGATTTAGGAGAACTGGGTTGTTGTCTGCAAAATAATAGAGACCCCTCTCTCACACCATAAAAAAATATTGCACTCAAAGTACATCAATGTCCTAAATATAAGAAATAATCCTTCGACCCTCCTGGCAGGAAACCTAAGGAAATACCTTCAGAACATCAATACCTTCAGTACATCAATGTCCTAAATATAAGAAATAATCCTTCGACCCTCCTGGCAGGAAACCTAAGGAAATACCTTCAGAACCTCAGGTTGAGGCAGTAGTTTCTAAGGTTATACCCCAAAAGCAGAAGCCATAGGAAGAAAATATATTAATTGTGATTTTATCAATATATGTTTTAAAATTGTGTGTCAATATATATCCTTATGAAATTTGAAGGATAGCAGAATAAATGGAGAAAATGTTTGGAAATAGCATATCTTTTTGAGGCTTAATTTCAGAATATATCAAATAATCTACAACTCAACAACAAAAAGACAAGCAATCCAATTTAAAAAATAGGTAAAATATATGAATAGACATTTATCCAAAGAAATATACAAATGAAGAATAAACACCTGAAAATAAGCTCAACATCATTAAGCATTTGGTACAAGTAAAGGAAAATCAATACCTCTCATTTCACACTTACTAGAATTGTTCTTATTAAACAAATGAAAATAAATTTTGGAGTTGGTATGGAAAAATAAGGGCATTAGTTCATTATGGTAAGAAAGTAAAACTGTGGAAAAGTGTTGGGCATTTCATCAAAAAGTTAACCAAAGATTTACTACGTGACCTAAATCTTACTTCTAGATATTAACATAGATGAATTGAAAGTAGGGATCTGAACATCTACTTGTCAAAAAAATTTAATAGCAACATTATAGACAATTTGACAAAACATGGAAACTATCTATATGTTCATTAACTGAAGAATGAATAAACAAAATGTGGTGTAAACATTGAATATATAAAAATGAAATTCTGAGACGTGCTCCTATATGGGTTAACTCTGAAGACAATACGTTTTCTGAAATAAGCCAGGTACAAAAGTACAGATATTGTATGAGCTCATTAATATGAAGTAATATGAATATGCAAACTCATAAATTCAGAAACTAGAATATATGTTACCAATGTCCAGTACATAGGTAGGGAATAAGGATATAATGCTTACTTGGTATAGGGATAGCTTCTGTTTTTGGTACTGGAAAAAAATGGTAATAGTTAGTAGTGATGGTAGCACAATATTTTGAATATAATTAATACCACTGAATTGCACACTTGTATTTCAATGAAAAATTTTAGGTCATATATATATTCTACCAGTATAAGAATTTTTAAAAAATCCTTAGAAGTGTGCAATTCAATCTTTGAATCCTTAGGTAAGCTAAGGACTATAGTTCACAGTATAATTATAACAATATGGTTGCATCAGTTGTAATAAAAAAACACATTATTAGAATATGTTAGTAGTAGATAACAGTGTGTGGTGGTGTATATAAGAACTCTGTATTTCCTGCATGATTTTCCATAAAATTACAACTACTTAATTTAAAAAATGAATATAATGCAAAGAACTACCAAAATCACTCTGTAATGAAAAAATTAGTTTCAAGTGAAAATTACAATTTCAGAAAAAGTTGTGATGCCCAAATTAATGTCTTTGCTTACTGACACTTACTATTCTTTTTGAGAGGTTTAATGGTGATATTGATAAATGTGTATTTTTGGTATAGTAAATGAAATATGTCATATTTGAAGATATGCATTACTCTTCAAACAAATATTTTCCAGATGAACACTATTTGCAAAGATTTGCAGGCAAAATCCATTCCAGTTGATTTTTTTTTCATTTCTCTAGTCACCATACTTCCCTGAAGATTTTGTAACTGTATTAATTACTGGCAGTGGATATGGACACTTCTATTTTTGAGCATACATATCAGAGACTTTCCTGGAAGTTTCTTAACCTCCCCCATATCAATACACTTCTGATTGACATCTATTAAAAAGAATTTTCAGAAAATTCTCAATAATCTATGTTCCTCAAATCTACTTTTGTTCCTAGTAACTGATAATCTGAGATGTACCCCTTCATTATTGTGATATACCATGTATGAGGATCTCTTCAATGCAATTTTGATAAAAATGTGCCACAATCATTTTACTTGTTTTCTTTTAAAACCCATTCTAATATATATCCTATTTTTCTTTAATTTACCAGCTACTGGAAAATTTTTTGTTGTTGTTGATAATTTTAAACAGTATGTGGTTTTGTTTCATGACATAATGTTAGTTAAAAGTTCTATAAAAGATATTTTCCTAGAGTTGTTGTTGTGGATACATTATAATATCAACAAATTGTATTTATGATATGACTTAAAATTGAAAATATATTGAATCACCAGTGACATGTGAAAGGCTTCTGAATACATGTCTTTTGTTAACTTTAACAAAAAAATTTATGCTAAGTTTATTGATAATAAACACTATTATGAGTTTAACTAATCTCAAATGTATAACCAAGGAATTCTTACCAATCAGGAGGTGAGGCAGAACTGGCCTCTCTGGAAGGTGATGTCACCATTCCTTCAGGTCTCCTGAGACGGATGACCCATAGGTCTACTTCATAATGTAGAAACATGTTGTACAAAGAAACTAAAAGTAGAATTGTTCATATCACTAAAGTTAAATGTAGACTTCTCTGATAGGTAACTCTGTGGATTTTAATCATTAAAAAGTGGTAGGATCACAGATTTTGTAAAGTGTCTATAAGGTGCAAGGGAAATATTCAAGTTATAGATGATAAATGTAATTCATCATTTATCAGGTATATATATATATATTTTTTTAATTCACGTATTTCTTTAAATGCCTAATGAAAACTTTAGATGCATAGCAGTTATATGTCTCTATCTGTTTAGCATACTTTATTTCTGCTCTAAATTAGTCTGAATGTCATTTTTCTGTTTTTACAATAGGTTTTAAAAATGGTACCTGGAGAGGGGGCAAGATGGCGGCTGAGTGAACATCCCTGTTAGAGTCTTCTGCAGGGAATCGGCTGGGCGGCGTTGGAGACTCTTTGGGACCGGATTGTTTCGGGATTTTTGCTGGTCCGGAGGTGTCTGGACATCGATTTGGAGGGAAGTATACAATAGGTGCTACAGGGAACACCTCACATTTGC
This sequence comes from Dasypus novemcinctus, assembly GCF_030445035.2. Lineage (NCBI taxonomy): Eukaryota > Metazoa > Chordata > Mammalia > Cingulata > Dasypodidae > Dasypus > Dasypus novemcinctus. The sequence goes on along the minus strand of NC_080700.1, from coordinate 8,528,966 downwards.
TGGGTTTTCCCATCCTCCACTGCCTCATTTCTGTGTGAACTGATTTAGGCTACCTACACTTTCCCCCTTCCCCTGCATCTTGATATCCACTATCATCTACTGTCTCTCCTATATTCCACCCCCCACCTCCCGTTCTTTGATCCACAAAGTGTCTAACTCTTAATTTCTAATACCTTTGTTCTGTTTTCTGTCTATTATCCACTCTTGAAACTATTACCTTTCTTTTCTTTTTCCCTCTCTCATGAAAACAATAGCTGTGTAGTTCATACCACATTCCTCCCAAATTCAGTCATCAACTTCATAAAAGGTACTCTACCTACAGCTATAACCCTATACAATCTACATGAATCTAACCTCCATCCTTCCAGATCTCATATTCCTGCTTTATTAACATACATCACCAATACAACTTTACACTTTTCCCTTGCTTACACAATTGCCTTTCCCCAACACTAATACTTTCCTCTAAAGTGAACTTAACCAACAACAAGTAACTAGAATAAGAAGAAAAAAGTGACAAAGAGAAGATATAACACCTGTGCAAAAATAACAACTAATTAACCTCCAAGAGCAGACAAAGAAGCTAAGGAACTGATTAAATTCGACAAAATAAAGAGATGACCAGAAAGCAACAAAAATCTACGAACCAAACCAATAATCAGGAAAACATGGCTGAATCCAATCAACAAACCAATAATCACGAAGGGGAGCAAAACTTGGCACAAGCAATGAAAGATCTCAGAACATTTATCACCGACAAATTTGATGCAGTAATGAAAGAGGTTAACAACATGAAGACATCACTTGGAGGGGAAATTGCAGACATACGCAAAAACATAACAGATATGATGGGAATGAACACCACAGTTCAAGAAATCAAAAATACACTTGCAGCAAATATCAGCAGACTAGAAGAGACAGAGCAGAGAATTAGTGATGTGGAAGACAGTACATCAGAAATCAAACAGATAGTAGAAGGGGTCAATAAGAAGATAGAAAAAATCCAATTAGGATTTAGGGACCTGAATGACAATGCAAAACGCTCAAACATACGTATTATAGGCATTCCAGAAGGTGAAGAGAAGGGAAAGGGGTCAGAAAGAGTGTTGCAGGAAATAATGGCTGAAAACTTCCCAAATCTACTGAAAGAGACAGATGTACATATCCAAGAAGCACAGCGCACTCCACAAGTCATAAACCCCAACAGGCCCACCCCAAGACATATACTTGTCAAATTATCCAATGCTCAAGACAAAGAGAAAATCCTAAAAGCAGCAAGAGAAAAGAAAACCATCACATACAAGGGAAGCTCAATTAGATTAAGTGCTGATTTCTCTTCTGAAACCATGGAGGCAAGAAGACAGTGGTATGATATAGTCAAGGTACTAAAGGAAAGAAATTTCCAACCAAGAATACTCTATCCAGCTAAACTAGCATTCAAACATGATGGAGAGTTCAAAATATTCGCAGACAAACAGAAACTGAAAGAGTATACCAACAAGAAACCTCCCCTTCAAGAAATTCTAAAGGGAGTTCTGCAGGAAGAAAGGAAAAAACAGGAAAGGCAAAGTTGGAGGAGAGTATAAGACCAACAACAACAACAAAAAAGACAAAAAAAATATACAAACAAAATATGACAAACACAAATCCAATCAAAATATGGCTAACACAAATAATTCCTTGATAGTAATAACACTGAATGTCAATGGATTAAACTCACCTATCAAAAGATTCAGACTGGGACACTGGATAAGGAAATATGACCCATCCATATGCTGTCTACAAGAGACACATCTTAGACCCAGAGACGCATGGAGATTGAAAGTGAAAGGCTGGAAAACAATCATACAAGCTAACAATAACCAAAAAAAGGCAGGAGTAGCTATATTAATATCAGACAAAATAGACTTTAAATGTGAAACAATTGTGAGAGACAAAGAAGGATACTACATTTTAGTCAAAGGGAAAATCTGTCAAGAAGATCGAACAATCATAAATATCTATGCCCCTAACAAGGGTGCCTCTAAATACATCAGACAAACGCTGGAAAAACTAAGTGAAAGAATAGATACATCTACAATTATAGTGGGGGATTTTAATACACCACTATCAACTCTGGACAGAACATCTCAAAAGAGAATCACCAAAGAAACAAAACATCTGAATAGTATATTAGAGGAGCTCGATCTAATAGACATATATAGATCGCTACACCCAAACACAGCAGGATATACATTTTTCTCAAGCGCACATGGATCATTCTCCAAGATAGATCATATGCTAGGCCACAAAGAAAGGCTGAACGAATTCAGAAAGATTGAAATCATACAAAACATTATCTCTGACCACAGCGGAGTCAAGCTGGAGATTTGCAAGGGACAGAAGCCCAGATTTCACACCACGATTTGGAAATTAAGCAGCACACTCTTAGAAAAACAGTGGGTCAAAGAGGAAATCTCAAAAGAAATCAATGACTACCTTGAAACAAATGATAATGATAACACAACGTACCAAAATTTATGGGATGCAGCAAAAGCAGTACTGAGAGGGAAGTTTATAGCCATAAATTCATATATCAAAAAAGAAGAAAGAGCAAAAATTGAAGAACTAACTGCACATTTGAAGGAATTAGAAAAACAACAACAAAGTAACCCAACAGGAAGAAGAAGGAAGGAAATAACAAAGATAAGAGCAGAACTAAATGAAATAGAAAATAAGAAAGCACTTGAACAGATAAACAAGACCAAGTGCTGGTTTTTTGAGAAGATTAACAAAATTGACAAACCTTTAGCAACACTAACAAAGAAAAAAAGAGAGAAGATGCAAATACACAAAATAAGAAATGAGAAAGGCGATATCACCACTGACCCCACAGAAATAAAGACTATCATAAGAGGATATTTTGAAAAACTATATTCCAACAAAAATGACAATCTAGAGGAAATGGACAAATTCCTAGAAACACATAAACAGCCCATATTGACAAAAGAAGAAATTGATGATCTTAACAAACCAATCACAAGCAGAGAGATAGAATCAGTTATTAAAAATCTCCCAACTAAGAAGAGCCCAGGGCCAGATGGCTTCACAGGTGAATTCTATAAAACATTCCGTAAAGAACTGACACCAATCCTGCTGAAACTATTCCAAACCATCGAAACAGAAAGAACATTACCCAACTCCTTCTATGATGACAACATTACCCTAGTACCAAAGCCAAACAAAGACATCACAAGAAAGGAAAATTACAGACCAATTTCTCTAATGAACCTAGACGCAAAAATACTTAACAAAATACTTGCTAATCGTATTCAACAACACATTAAACGAATTATACACCACGACCAAGTGGGATTCATCCCAGGTATGCAAGGATGGTTCAACATAAGAAAATCAATCAAAGTAATACACCATATAAACAGATTGAAGGAAAAAAATCACATGATTATATCTATTGATGCAGAAAAAGCATTTGACAAAATACAGCACCCTTTCTTGATAAAAACACTCCAAATGATTGGAATACAAGGAAATTTTTTGAACATGATAAAGAGTATATATGAAAAACCTAAAGCCAATATTGTTTACAATGGAGAAATCCTAGACTCCTTCCCTCTAAACTCAGGAACAAGACAAGGATGCCCACTGTCACCGCTCCTATTTAACATTGTCTTAGAAGTACTTGCTCGAGCACTGAGGCAAGAACCAGAAATAAAAGGCATTCAAATTGGAAAGGAAGAAGTCAAAATTTCATTATTTGCAGATGACATGATCCTATACATAGAAAACCCTGAGAGATCTACAACGAAGATTCTAGAACTCATAAATGAGTTTAGTAAAGTCGCAGGTTATAAGATCAATGCGCAAAAATCAGTAGCATTTCTGTACACCAATAATGAGCAAGATCAGGAGGAAATCAAGAAACAAATACCATTCACAATAGTAAATAAAAAAATCAAATACTTAGGAATAAATTTAACTAAAGAGGTAAAGAACTTATACACCGATAACTATACAAGATTGTTCAAGGAAATCAAAGAAGACCTAAATAAATGGAAGACTATTCCTTGTTCATGGATAGGAAGACTGAACATTATTAAGATGTCTATCCTACCAAAATTGATCTACACATTCAATGCAATCCCAATAAAAATCAATGCAGCCTTCTTTAAGGAACTAGAAAAACTAACTATGAAATTTATTTGGAAAGGAAAGAGACCCCGAATAGCCAAAGACATACTGAAAAAGAAAAACGAAATTGGAGGAATCACACTACCTGACTTCAAAACATACTATAAAGCTACGGTGGTGAAAACAGCATGGTATTGGCATAAGGAGAGACATATAGACCAATGGAATCGAATTGAAAGCTCTGATATAGAACCTCACATATACAACCACATAATATTCGATAAAGCCACCAAACCCTCTCAACTGGGAGAGAGTGGCCTATTCAACAAATGGTGTCTGGAGAACTGGATAGCCATATGTAGAAGAATGAAAGAGGATTACCATCTCACACCTTATACAAAGGTCAACTCAAGATGGATCAAAGACCTAAATATAAAAGCCAAGACCATAAAAACCTTAGAAAGCAGTGTAGGGAAAAATCTACAGGACCTTGTAATAGGTAATGGATTTATGAATATCTCACCAAAAGCATGAGCTGCAAAAGAACTAATAGATAAATGGGACTTCCTCAAAATTAAAGCCTTCTGCACCTCAAAGGAGTTTGTCAAGAAAGTAAAAAGGGAGCCCACACAGTGGGAGAAAATATTTGGCAATCATATATCTGATAAGAAACTTATAACTTGCATATATAAAGAACTCCTACATCTTGAAAATAAAAAGATAAACAATCCATTTAAAAAATGGGAAAAAGACTTAAACAGACACTTCTCTGAAGAAGAAATACAAATGGCAAGAAAGCACATGAAAAAATGTTCCAAATCTCTAGCTATCAGGGAAATGCAAATCAAAACCACAATGAGATACCATCTTACACCCATAAGATTGGCAGCTATGAAAAAAACAGAAGAATACAAGTGCTGGAGAGGATGTGAAGGAAGGGGAACACTCATACACTGCTGGTGGGAATGCAGAAGGATCCAACCATTCTGGAGAACAGTATGGCGGTTTCTCAAAAAACTAGCCATAGATTTGCCATATGACCCAGCAATACCACTGCTGGGAATATACCCAGCAGAACTGAAAACAAGAACACAAACCAATATATGTACACCAATGTTCATAGCAGCATTGTTCACTATTGCCAAAAGTTGGAATCAACCCAAATGCCCATCAACAGACGAGTGGATCAATAAAATGTGGTGTATACACACAATGGAATACTACTCGGCTGTAAGAACAAACACACTACAAACACATGTGATAACATGGATGAATCTTGAGAACCTTATGTTGAGTGAAGCAACCCAGACATTGAAGGACAAATACTACATGACCTCAATGATATGAAATAAACAAGCTGCCCTAGATAGCAAGAGACTGAAAGATAGGCTTGCAGGAAATCGGAGGGTGGAGGAAGGATATGAGCCGATGTCTGCAGGGGCGGAATTTAAGACGAGATGGTGGTAAGTATGAACACAAAGAAGAGATAAAAGGAGGGCAAGGGGTTGCCTTTGCTTGGGGCTTTGCGGGTTTGAGGGTGGCTGGGGAGGGACGGGTGGGTAACGTTGCCCAAAAGTGGGGGGAGGAAGGGGTAGCATACGAACCAGGAGAGGGTCAGGTGTTGGTGGAGAGTAAAATGCCGAGAAAATCATATCAAAATATAATAAAGAGGGTTACCTGTTTAGAATGCTCGGAGGGGAGGGTCTGATGCAGGACGGGCTCCTGGGGAATGTCTAAATGCTCATTCTGCCAGAGTGGGTGACACCATGGGGTAGAAACCCAAGTAGTGAGAGTGGGGGTGGACCCACATCCTGGGGAGGACTAATGCCATCCAATAGAGGGAACTGTATCCCTCGAGAGAAAGGGTGGCTCCCAGGGCATTGGGGCAGTTGAGCAAGTTAGGCCCTGAACACTATTCCATCTATCTCTGGAAGTGGCTCCTCAGGAAACGGAGGTTGGCTATCACTGAGGGCACCAAGGTGGAAGGGAAAATGGACGTTAAATGTGTGGAACCAAGTAAATGGGGGGTAAGAGAGGAGTTTCTTGAGAGTACACAAGGATGGATATAAAACATGTAATATTACACCATAACATATAGGAGATGACAGACTGATAATGTAAACCATAATGTAAAACATAGGATAACTAAAAATGTAAAGAACTGTGTATCCTAAAGTATGCACCATAATGTAAACACAGATGTCACCTTGTTAGAAAGCTAATGTCTCAGACTCTGTACATCACTTTAAGTAAATATGATATGAATAGGGCGTAAGAGTATCACTGTGGAAGGGAAAAGGTTTTCTGGTGGATGTGTGGGAGTGCTGTATATTATATATATACATTGCTGTGGTCTAGGACTCCTGTGAAGAAAAGCTGAATAATTAGGGGGGGGGGGGAAAAAAAAAAAAAAAAGAAAAAAATAGGATGTGGAATTTTTTCAAGTCAACATTCTTTATCTAAGTTCTTTATCTAACTTTATCCAAGTTCTTTATCTATCCTTTAAACTCATCGCTATATGCCATTCCCTAGTAAGGGACCATGACATTATATTGGGCTTCAAATTTCGGGGAGTTCTGGATCACAGAGTGTTTCAACAATGGCAATGGAGGGATACTGGTATGGGATACCAATGACAGATGATATATGACTGACAGGGAGCTGTACAGAACATATGTCCAGGGTGCATGGTAATGTTTGGATATACTCATAGTGGCAACAATTAAAAACCACAGTAGGGGGGGTACTGGGTTCCTGGCCAGTGGTGCTCTGTCGTGGTCCCTAGGGGAGCAGCGACAGTCTCCCAGGTACAGTGGTGGGGACCGGGAGGGAGTGAGGGTTCAACAGTGAGCCCCTGATACTAATGACTACGCTTGTGAGCTGATAAACCCAAAATAATAACAAGGCCTAGAGCGACTTTGTGCCTGGGAATTTCCTTCTGTCAGCCTTCATGTTACTCAAATGTGGCCAGTCTCGAAGCCAAACTCAGCATGTAAATGCAATGCCTTCCCCCCAGCGTGGGACATGACACCCGGGGATGAGCCTCCCTGGCAACGAGGGACCACTATCAACTACCAACTGATGATGCAACTGGAAAATGACCTTATACGGAAGGTTCAATGCGGATCAGCAGAATATCCATGTCTACATAAAATACCATGACTTTAAAATGCTGTTTGACCTAAAGTAAGGGGGAAATGGAAAGGAGAAATGAGTTTATATGGCTACGAGTTTCTAAAAAAGAGTCTGGAGGCTGGCAGAAGGTTTGCCCTCATGCACAACTGAGCAGAGTCAGAGAGACAGATAAAGCAGATACAACCCCCAGATATTGGTTCCTTTGAGGGCTAAAGAGACCCATGGGAGTTATGGTCATGGCCGATGGGGTTAACTACCAGGGCAGATGGCCCCTCTTTGGAAATGGTGTTTATGTGTGATGAATCTGGACTCAGATGGGATCTCCCTTCATAAGACTTTCATGCTAATGTGCTGGAGGTGCAGTTAATGTTGGGGTTTAAGATATATTTAGGGGATTTGAATCTCTGGACTGACAATGTGATAGCCAGATCCTGAGCCTCAACAGACTCCAGCACCTACAATCTGATTTATTGGACTTACCACACTCAGCTAAGATGGAGGTGAAGAAGGACAACCACCACACCATGGAGCCTAGAGTGATTACAACTGAAAATGGGAGGATTGCATCCAGCATCCAGGTGGAATCTGAGCCTCCTCTTGACATAAAGGTGCAATGGACACAACCAATCCAGTGTCCACATAGAAGAGGTGGCATTGGATTGGGAAAAGTGGACATAATGGACAAAGGGTATGGGGAAAGGCAGGAAGAGATGAGAGGTGGAGGCGTCTTCGGGACATGGAGCTGCCCTGGATGGTGCTTCAGAGGTAATCACCGGACATTGTAAATCCTCACAGGGCCTACATGATGGAATAGAGGAGAGTATGGGCCATGATGTGAACCAATGTATATGAGGTGCAGAGGTGCCCAAAGATGTACTTACCAAATCCAATGGATGTGTCATGATGATGGGAACGAGTGTTGTTGGGGGGGGGGAGAGAGGGGGTGGGGGGGTGGGGTTGAATGGGACCTCACATATATATTTTTAATGTAATATTATTACAAAGTCAATAAAAAATAAAAAAAATTTAAAAAAAAAATGGTACCTGATGAAATGTATGTGATATATAGAATAACTCAAAATATGGAAAATATAATATTACAGAAATTATCAAGAAATTAAACTAGCACAAGAACTAAGAATGAAACTCAACTGGTTAGTAAAGGATAGTTAAGACCTTTAAGGGCAGCGATAAGTTACCAATGCATTTCATAGGAATAAATCCATGTAAGCAATAATTTTTCTTTAAATATCAAATGGATTTGTTGAGATATCCAGTGAAGTTTTTACTGGAAACAGTTTCTTATATTTATTGCCTGGATATTAGGACTAGATAATGCTCTATCTAGGTTTTAAATTACTAAAATATTTCATGCCTTTAAAATTTCATAAGGAATACTTTTCCCACTCATTTTGGTTTTTCCATATTATAGTACTATGAAGTAAATAATTTCTAAATATTCTTGAGGTAATAAAGAGCAGGGAGAAAAGTGTGAACTTTCTCATACACCTAAGAGTATGCATTTAATCATCACAGTGCACTGTGCACTGTGAAGTAGCAGATGTATGGAAATTTAGCCAGTGCACAGTGGACTGTGAAGTGGCAGATATATGGAAATTTAGGTAGGGGAATGAGAATTTGTACAGACTGAGGAGAAAGATGCAATCTGTGAGAGGAATGAGATCTCTAATGATTAAAAGCCATGCATGATTTTGATAGAAGAAAATCAACTGGAATTTTGGATAGGTCCAATAACCTACCCTTAGGTTAGAACTATCATAGAGTTTGATATGATATTTAATAAAATACTTCATTTAAAATGTTTTTCTTCATGAAATAAATTTGATAGAAAAAATTCATAAATGAAAGATTATATAAAAATTTTCATAAAATATTTTGCAAACTACTACAAATTCATGCATATGATCAATGAAAGTAAATGAAAATTAGTATTACTGTTACTATACATATATAATGTTATCCAAATTGTGTACTAGTTTTTCAATTACATATAATTATAAATAAATAAATATTAATAAGAACGTAAATTCTAGCATTTTTATAGTTTTAACCCTCTATTCTGTTTCCAAACCAAAAAAATTTAAATAATTCTGCAATTATATCCTTGAAGATAGTGTTTTAGAGTTGAAAGCATAATTAAAACAGAAAAAGAACTTATTTATGATTTGGAATGTTCCAAGTTAAGCACAAATAAGATAGATACAATAACAATAGCTAATTTGATTAAGGAGGTTCCAGAAAAATCTAGGTAAGCATAGAGTCAAAATATATGGACAGGAATGAGTCATTCATCAAATATTAGAATTCATGTCAATTGTAAGAAGGGTTATTTGAGGATGAATAATATCAGGTGGGATCCTTTTATTAGAGACCACATGCCAGTGAAATGGTAAAGTAGAGAGATAGCAAGGGAACTCTAGTACATAAAGCAACAGAAAATGGAATAAATTATCATCTGAAACAAATAAAATATTTTATAGATTGTGGGACAGAGGAGGAAGGAAGGAGTTCGCATTTATGCCTTATATTAAACTGAAAGAAAAGAGTGACAAGACATCTATCTGGTCTCCTTTGGATTAATCATTCTAAGAAGTGCCTCAGAATATTCATAAAATTTGTTAGAGGATCAAATGCTAAGACAGACAACCAAAGAACAAGAAATATGAGGAAACATCTTAGTAAGCCGTTACATTAAAAAGCATAAAAAAACAGCTGTATATTATGCAAAAAAAAAATGGGTGAGTGCAGAGGATCTCTTTTAGAACATGTCTGGGATGATCATTCACTAAGGAAGAATATGAGGCTATATCACATGACATGTCCAGGCAGTGTGTTAAAATAATTTTAATGAAATGTAGTAAAAGTTATTCAATACCTGAACTGTTCATAGATATTGATTTAATTTTAAATCATTTAATAAACAGATTTTCTGAACCAGTAAATACTAAAATGAACATTATTAATGTTAATACTAAAATTAACATTAACATCAGGAAAGAAAATGAAAATGGATACATGACCATTCATTACTTTCAAAATATTTTATCCAATTCCTTTATGATGGATTTCTGATGAATTTTTAGTCCTATATTGATACAAACAGGACATTTTGTCTGTGAATAATGTGTATTGTCTCTATTTAAATTTTAGTGTATTTTATCATACTATACTTTAATTACTGGGTTAATATAATATTTTAGAAGACATGGAAAATCTCACAATATTCACAGAATTTCTCCTCATGGATATCTCAACCTCCCAAGAGCTCCAAGTCCTGCAAGGTCTGATATTCTTAACATTGTATCTAGGGGCCCTGAGTGGTAATGTTTTAACTCTTACTGCCATTGTAATCAACCCACATCTACACTCACCAATGTATTTCTTTATTGGCAATTTGTCCCTTATATATCTTTGCTGCACTTCAGTTGCTCTTCCCAACATGATTGTGAATTCTCTGACAGGCAATAAATCAATTTCTCTCCTAGCCTGTGCCTCTCAGATTTTCCTGTTTATCTTCTTGGTATCCACAGAACTAGCCTTCCTGGTGGTGATGTCATATTATCGCTATGTTGCCATTTGCCACCCTCTGCACTATGGGCTTATCATCACCCCACATATGTGCACACAGACAGCTGGTGGCTCATGGGGAAGCGGTTTGGTTTATTCTTCTATCCATACAGGTATCATGTTCAGGCTTCCATTCACAAAATATAATATGACCCACCAATATTTCTGTGATATACCTCAAATTTTGAGACTCTCATCTTCAAATGTTCAGTTTCCTGAGTTTATGGCCTTAACTATAAGCATTTGTATTGTGTTAGTATGTTCTGCCTTTTTGTTTAAGTCATATATTGATATATTTTCAACGGTGCTTAAGACGAATTCTGTAGAAGCCCGTAACAAAGCCTTATCCACATGTACCCCACAGTTAGCAACTCTCATTTTATTTGTAATTTCCTTGATGATGGCAGCCTTTGGTCCCATTGCAAATGAAGCATCTTATATTAATCTTCTCATAGCCATGTTCTACACCATGGTTCCCCCATTCATAAACCCCATCATGTATAGCTTGCGGAACAGAGAAATTAACACAGCACTAGGCAGAATGTTTCACAGATATTTTGAGTTCCCAAGGAGAGTTTTCATTTTATTTAAGAAATTCTGAATAACATTTAAATGAAGATTAATTATATTTAATATATGTTCTAAAAATTGAATCAAGCCCTAGTAAATGTCAGGTTTTATGTAATTATTATCCTTTTGCTTTTTGCATATGTGATAGTGAGTGATACCTTTCTGTATCCTAATTTTTCAAGTCCATAATCATGTGTAGTTTATGTATTCTTCTGGAAAAGATTTTCCACATATAAAATACTTTGAATAATGTACTGAATGTTTATGAGCTACAAACAAAAAAATGGTATCATACAGAGAAACCCATAGATTAGTTCCTAAACAGATATCTATACATTTGAGACAATTTCAAGATTCTGGATATTGCTACCTGTTAAAAGAATATTGACTGTTTTGAATTAGATAATTCAATTCAAATTATGGAATTATAAATTTGCCTTTATACAAAAGTGTACACCAAGTAATAAAATGTTTAAAATTGAGATGCATTTGCAAAATAAGTAAAAAATGGCATTATAGCACTGAGAACCATTCTAAAGGTGCTTTCCTCATTTAAATGTGGACTATTTTATAAACCTGGCCTTTTATACAGATTATCTTTGGATACTTTCACTCTCTCCATTTGATCTGGCTGAAAAGGATCTTGTCATGCTCAATTCATTCACGTTTTCTGCATGATGAAAAATAAGTAATCATATTGGAGTGTGTGGTGACACTGTTTGCTCCAATATTCTTGGACCTACAGATCCTCCTTTGCTCAAGGACCTTGAGTGTCAGGCTACTAAATAAAGTATTATTGATACATTCCTCTCCCTATTGCCCCAATATATAAATATTCATTGGAGACAGACTGACATGGATGGGGATGTTTTATGATATCCAATCCACACCCTGGTCATATATATATATGACTGGGTGGGAAAGGAGCCAGGTTCTCCATTAGGACAACAAACACAGTGAGTGATGCTGTAATTAAAATACCTCCCTTTATTGGTCATGGATTGAGACCTGCTGGCTAAGGGGAACCATGGTTTACTTATGAACCTGACCATGCCCTATCTCTTTGCTATGTTGTTCTTCTGTTCAGTCCTGTTTGAGTCATGCATTATTTAGTGATGCAGACACTTACACTGAAGTGGGTTGATATCTCTTTAGGTGCCCTTCTTCCTGACCAACAGATTTGCATACTTGGCTGGGTTACCAAAAAAATCACACTATGGCATGGTGTAGGCTTAAGTTATTGTCATTCCCATTTCCCCAAGGTGATGCCAACTTCTGTAGGGGTGATTGACATGGGGACACAAGGGACATAAGCAGTTTTCCTGTTTATAAGCAAGATGTAACATGGTAGATAAGGGTGGAATGGAAGGAGGTGAGTTTGGTAGATGCTGGAAATTATATCTTGGCTCCTGACTTGTTTCATGCTCCCATGCCACTCATAACACACAAGGTGTCAAATGTTGGAAAAGACTCCAATGGAGAGTCTGCAGTCCCCCTGAAGGGAGCTCCACTGCATTGTCTGGGCTACTTACAAACCTCAGATTTGGCTGGTTTTCAAACACAGAACAAATAGTAGGATTGCTAAAAACCAAGCTGTGGACATTTATGTCCTGCCATGGCTCACTGGGTGGACTAGGGGAGAGTGTAAACTACAATGTAAACCATTATTCATGTGGTGCAGCAGTGCTGCAAAATGTATTCACCAAATGCAATGAATGTGCCATGATATTGAAAGAGGTTGTTGATGTGGAAGGAGTGGGGTGAGGGAGGTGGGGGTATATGGGAACCTCTTATATTTTTTTAATGTAACATTTAAAAAAATTAAGAAAAAAATAAAAACCAAGCTGTTATAATGAGGCATTTTTTCTAAGAGCAAAATATGGAAGCTAAAAGCCAAATATTGTAAGAGAGCAACAGAACATGAAGTTTGGTTCGTGCATAGGTTCAAAGAGAGGGCATTGCAAACTCAGATGGCTAGGGCTGAGAGGTACAGTCTTGGAAATGTTAATGTTAATCCTAATCCTCTGCTACAAGATATTTTTCCTGTATCAGACAGGGCAGCTGAAAGAAGGGAGATGTAGGTAAACCCATGCTGCTTTCAGTCCGTGTTGCTGGGAGTATAAATGTCATATTCCTAACCACAAGAAACATCCTAAATATAGAACTCCATGGAAAGCTCTTCATTTTGCTGTAACTCTGCTGAGGGTAAAGGTGATAAACACTTGACTATGAGGGTCTGATTGTGGAAGGACATGGATGAAAATTTACTGTCTTTGACAACATTGGAGGCATTCATAAAAGTAGACTCACCCACCCCTCTGTCCCTTTTGTTGTCCCTGAGATAACAGTGGAGGAAGTTGTAAGAAAGCTCCATCATAACATCCTGTTTTGTGATGGACATAGGAAGGTATCTGCTGTCTTCACTGAGTCAGGTCAGGGAGGACAAGACTCGGGATCAAAGTAATTGGAAGCATCCACACCCAAAGGGTCATAAGAGCAAAACAAAATGCAACCAGGAAAAGACAAAGGAGGGCTGGGTCCACTCATTGGGAAATGTGACTTTGGGTACTAATTTAAGAGGTGAATAGAGTAGATTTTAATGTAAATTCTATAGGAGAATTTCATCAACACTATTGGGAAAGTGGTGTCCTTCTAAGTTAATCATTAAGACCCTAGTAAGACCCATAAAGGAGTGGGGAAAGGGGTCCCAGGATTGGAAAAATGTTTTGAATCCAGCATTGCCACATTTTAAATCCCTGAACACAGTCTTGGGTGGAGGAAAATGACAGTTAATAAGGTCTCCCCATACCCTGCACAGGACAGTGAGGAAGACAATTTTAACTATGAGTTGATGTGTCAGATAAGAAGGAAGATTTCCCGTGGTTTGTACAATGATATTATCCCCCTTTAAAAATTAAAGTTGGAGAAAAGTACCCCAGGTCATTACTTTAAAGGTTAGGACTCCATGCAGGCAAGTGTGTTGACCCTGTCACAGTTCAGCAGCACAGACTGGTCTTTTAAAAATCCTCAGGAAACTGGAGCTTGCAACCCCTGTACTCTGCAGTACCTAATATCATTGCTGTCACTGATGGGTAACAGCTGACACAGGGGATGCTGATATTGAGAAGCCTAATGACTTTACCATCCTTCTGCAAGTTAGACTCAAGATCAATTTACATTCATAAGGAACAGCCTCCATTATACACTTAACATGTTCATGAAGGAATGTCTTAAATCCCTTTCAGTTTGTAATCTCTTAGTAGGGCTAGATTTATATCAGACATGATTACCCCCAAAGTTCTTATAACCTCCATTATATTGATGACATCCACATTGCAGACCCCTACGAAAGTTGATTGAGCAAGTCTTACAAAAAATCTTGACTATTATAACATTTAGAGATTGAGCATTCAACCATGACTAAGTCCAATACTATGCCCAACGAGGACAATTTCCAGGGTCCACTTGAGTCAATAGACAAAGAATCATATGAGACAAAGACAAACTGTAGTTATTTTCACTGAAATCACCTAATACTGAGATAGGCCTGTTGGACTACTGAATACAACATGTGCCACATTGGGCATTTTTTAGGCCCATCTAGTTAAGGTCACCAGTAAGGCAAAAACTTTTAAAGGGAACCCCTAACAACAAAAGTTCTGGAGGTCCTGCAACAGGCAGTGACAGAGCTCTGCCACTAGGGCCAATGGGTCCCTCCATTCCTGTATTATTACAGATCTTGGCAACTCTTAACCCTAGGGGCCTGGAGCCTGTGGCAACAAAGCATGCCATGGGGATGCACTGACTTCCAGAAATTTGTCTCATCCCTCAGAGCTTCATATATCTGGTGTTCTTTCTTTCCAGACTTTCTCAGCTGTGCCTATGCTCAACTGGAAACTATTAGGCAAACAGTTCAGCTTTCTCTGGAGACCTCATACCCAATGTGACAGGGCTCTTGCCTCTGTCATGTGTCTTCTTGAGGAAGTTTCCATTTTAATCTGTCTAACAAGTGTATAGACTCAATCTCAGTCATGCCCTTCTGACATGGTTGAATCAAAGCTGCCTTAATCTTAACAAATAATTTAGTCAAAACATGTCGACTGAATCCAATGCATTCAAAGGGTACCATACTTAGAGGAACGGACCAGTTTACAAACAGTCTCTCATTTTTGGGGATTCATAACTAATATCAAACGGCCACAGGATATATGGTTCTCAATATCATGGGAAAAAGTCCATAATACCTCCTAAACTCTCAAACCAGGACCTTTTTTCACATCATAGCCTTTGCACAACAGACAAATTCTTCCTGCAATGCACAGGGCAGGACATATCCTGGATCTCTAGAATTGTCATGCATAAACAAAATGGCTGTATATCTCGTGATTAATATTATAATGAGGGGGTTTAATTCTAACTTCAATTCACTGGACTACTGCAGCTGGAGTTGTAAAGTGCAGTGGCCTTTGCTCTGTTTTGTTGGATATATTGAAGGTACAAACTAGGAGTGTATGCACTGTACTAGAATAAAAGTATTCCTTTTACATAAATAAATGTGAGCATGTGAATAATATACAGAAAATAAAACTGCAGTAAATGTCTTCCACATGACTGAAAAAAATCAGCCTTAGACCATTTCAACTAATTCAGGTGAGACCATCCCTCCTCCAAGCAAGCCTGATCTTCCTCTTGGGAATAATAATATTAGTTACCCTTCTCAAATATTACCTATTTTTTTAAAGGTGCACACAAGTGACATCTATTAGAGTAGTGCACCATTATGCTTCCAGTATCCTTGCTCCTAGGCTCCTCTTCCAAATACCAATGCACGTGGAAACCTCACCTTATCTCTCCTGTCTTTTCAGTGTTCCTTTAAACTTCTTCTTGATTCCCATGGATTTATCTCCCTCCGTCTAAATTTCATTGTTTTAACAGGATTCCAGTAAAAGGATTAAGACTCTCCTGATTGGATTGGGCTATACGATTACTCAAGTAACCTCATCAAAAATAGTTGTCCTCCTGAGGGCTACAGAGACACCCAGGTCCTATAATCTTGGTAGATAGCTCTAGAGTTCAGTGCCATGCCAGTGGGCCCTACTTTGGAATTTGTGCTCCTGAGTGTGATGTAGTTGGACTCAGATGTGGCTTCTTTACACATTTGCCTCTCTGTCACTTTTTCTGAACCAGGTTGGTGCTGGGGTTGGTGTATACCCAGGAGACTTGAATTCCTGGACTGTCCATGTGCCAGTTGGATCCTGAGGCTCAGCAGAGTTGCAGCACCTACTCTCCAGTTCATTGGACTTACCCAGGTCAGTAACAGGGATGGCCAACCACCACACTAAGGAGCTGAGGTAGTCTACAATTGCAAGCAGGAATATCCCATCCATCAGCCATGTGGGATCTAAGCCCCCTCTCAATATAGAGGTGGAGTGGGGATCTCCATCCCAGGGCCCTCTGGATGGAGGAATAAAATATTGATTAGAGTGGACTTACTGGTATTCTACTATAGAATTATTGTGACTCTATCAATGGAAGGAATTATATCATTGATTTGGCAACAGTGGCCACAGGAGTCGCTGAAGCAGGGAGAGGGAAAATGAGATGTGATATGGGGGCATTTTGGGGACTTGGAATGGTCCTGAATGATATTGCAGGGACAGGTGTAGGACATTATATATCCTGCCATAACCCCTTGATGGACTGGGAGAGAGTGTATACTATAATGTAAACTATAATCCATTCTGTTTAGCAGTGCTCCAAAATGTATTCACCAAGTGCAATGAATGTACCACACTAATGAAAGAAGTTATTGATGTGGGAAGAGTGGGGCTTGTGGGGAATGGTATATATGGGAACCTCATATTTTTAAGGTAACATTTTATATGATCTATGTATCTCTTAAAAAGGGTAATAATTTAAAAAAAGAAATAAAAAGGACTAGTTAAAATGTGTTCACATCCACAGAAATGGATTAGGTTTAAGAATATTATTTACTGTGGTATATCACTCCAAACTACCACAACAACCAAAACCTGTATATGAACTAATCACCTCAATATAGAAAGAGCTGTATTATTCTGATTCTCACAGTTGGAGTCATCATTCTATGGTTAATATAATTATCCACTTTATGACTTAGAAGTGAACCATATGGAATTTGCCTTTTTACTTAAAGTTTCCTATTTAAAAAACTTTCAATATAAAGAACTAGTACCAATTTGATATTCACTTACATCCCTCAAGTGGCAAAATAGTGTTGCATATCTTCTTTTTAAATTGTCTCTATAGGGAAACGGACTTGGCCCAGTGGTTAGGGCATCCGTCTACCACATGGGAGGTCCATGGTTCAAACCCCGGGCCTCCTTGACCCGTGTGGAGCTGGCCTATGCGCAGTGCTGATGTGCGCAAGGAGTGCCCTGCCATGCAGGGATGTCCCTGCGTAGGGGAGCCTCACGCGCAAGGAGTGCACCCCATAAGGAGAGCTGCCCAGCGCGAAAGAAAGTGCAGCCCGCCCAGGAATGGCGCTGCCCACACTTCCCCTGCAGCTGACGACAACAGAAGCAGACAAAGAAACAAGACACAGCAAATAGACACAGAGAACAGACAACTGGGGGAGGGGGGGAATTAAATAAATAAATAAATCTTTAAAAAATAAAAGATAAATTCTCTCTATAATTTGATATTTTATTTTACAAATTTTTTAAGTGTTATACAGGCATCAGTAAATATGTGATGTGTTTCAATTAATGAATTCTAACAAGGTAGGGTATATAAGTCATGAAGCTTTATTAGCTTACATTTTTTTCTTTTTAAAATATATTTATTTTTGTCTTTTCTTATATTTTTAATGTTACATTAAAAAATATGATGTACAGATATTGAGACAGTAGCTTTCAAACAAGGTTACACTTTGGTTTACATTGTGGTTTATATTTTAGACTACACAATTCTCTAAATTTTTAGTTATCTTATGTTTTACATTGATTTGCATTTTAGCCTATAAGCCCCTATACATTTTTGGTGTAATTTAACATGTCCTATATCCATCCATGCATAATCTTGTGGAACACTTCCATTGCCCCACAGTTACATTGATTCCATCTATTCAACACCTCTTTCCCCCTTCCCTCAGGGCAATCAGTGACAATCAGTGACAATTAATTTTCATTGCTTCAAGGGCCATGTTCAGAGATACTTGCAACAATGCTGAAGGCTTGACATGCTTGACTGCCCTAACACATTGAGAGCCACCATGTCTCTCGAGAGATACAATTCCCTTTTTTTGAGAACATGAAGTGGGTATACCTTTACTCTCGTTTTATGTGTTTCCATCCAATGATGTAACCCGCTATCACAAAATGAGCATTCACACCTCCCTAGAAGCCTGTCCTGTGTCAGAGTCTTCCCTTTAAGCATCTTAAGCAGATAACCTTCCTTATTATATATTTGAAAAAATTTTCTCAACATTACACTTTCAACTACATACCTGACAATCTCCTATGTTCATATGTTCCGCCACCCTCCCCCCAATTTCTTGAACAATATTATACATCCTCTCAACCCTAGCCTCCCTCAAGCCCACAAAGCCCCACCCAAAGGTATCCCTATGTCCCCATTTTAGCCCTTCCTTGTACAAATACTTACCTCCAGCTTATCAAGATTTCGCCCATGTTTTTCTAGATTTTTTCTTGTAATTTTTAAATCACCAAATTCAATTTTATCTCATAGTTACATCAAACATTTATAGCTTCCTTATTTTATCTTTGTATTTAAATCTTCTGTTATGAGAAATGATCTTCAAATTACCCTATATTATATTAAATCTTAAAATTATTTATATACACATACATAATTTACTTTGGTATTGTAGAATTCTTGTCTGTTAACAAAATACAGATTCAAAATCAGTTTTTGTGTCTTTGAGTATATTAGAGCTTTTACACATCCCCTTGTCCTCTTAAATATCACAGTTCATTTGGATCATTAAAAAAATTTTGCCTTTCTTAATCAAAATCTGGAATTCTTCCAATATTTGTTAGCCTTGAGCTATTTGTTTAAAATTAAGAGTGAGCCAACTTAAAGCTGTTTAAGATTTCCATACCTTGGAAGTAATGGCTGGTGAGGTTTTGTTTAATTACATGTAGGAATAGAGCTAACCACAATTTGCTTTCGATCTCCTCAATGTCATGAGCAGGACTCTGTCCTCTAAGTCTTCATTTCACAATAACTGACCATGGTTTCCCTTCATTAATTTCTCTTTTTCTATTTTAATAGAAAATTTACCTCAGGTATTTTTAAACATGTTCATGCCAGCCACCAAACCACTGAGTACTGCTAGTGCTAATGTGATTAAACTAAGTGAATTCTAAAGAAACATATGAGCCCTCGGTATTGCATGGCCTTCCAAAAGCCAAAAACTCAATTATTCTAAAATTTAAGGACTCTAACAGTATCAATCTCTCTTTCTCCTTCCATATATACTATAATCTAAGGCACCTTCTCTTGTTCATTAGACACCAATTTTCAAATGTTGTCTTCTAAAATATGTAAATATCAAATAATGGTTATACTTTCATTGTCTGCATAATTGTAGATCATAACTTTTGTGTTATTTGACTGTTATTTTAGTGGAGTCTTCATCAGGATAAACTATAAGTGTATTTTACTTGGTCTAAAATTATACTCAAAAGTTTAAAGGGAGATAATTCATGAATAAATTTATTTTATTTTTTTTATTTTTAAAAAGATACTTACATTACATAAAATTTACACTAAAATGTAGGGGATTTCCATATGCCCCACTCCCTATCCCTCTCACACTTTCCTACATAAACATCATCCATCATTAGTGTTGTACATTTGTTACAATTAATGAACACATTGGAGCATTCCCACTAAGGGTGGATTATAGTTTACATTATAATTTAAACTATCTCCCACACAATTTTCTAAGTTCAGATGAGATACATAATGGCATGTATCTGTCATTGCAATGTCATTCAGGACAATTACAATGTCCCAAAACTGCTCCCATATTACACATATTTTCCACTTTCCCTCCCCTCAGAAACTCCAGTGGCCACTGCCTTCACATCAATGATAAAATTTCTTTTATTGTTAGAATAGCAATAAGTCTATAGTAGAATAAGAGTAAGTCTACTCTGGCCCATTGAGGAAAATATTTATTATATATACCCTATTTAATCTTAAGAAAATAGGATGCTGGATATATGTATTTGGATTTTAGTCATTCAGTCCACACAAGAATGTTGGTCTTACTGCTTCTATATCAAGACCATTTAATCTCATCCTCAAGTCATTGGTTTCCAACTTTTCCCTACATTAACATGTTACATTTGTAGCTTCAGGTTCAGTAATTCTCTATGTCCAAGGTTAGAAACATAAGCCCCACACATCCTGCTAGAAACAATAAAATTTGGAGTTTTAATGAATCAGAGCAGGGGGCACAATATCACTCTCCCCCACCCAATTCTGTAGGTTATGGTAAGATATACAATGGCCTGTACCTCTCATTGCAATGTCATTTAGGACAATTCAGGACTTGGGAATTGCTCAACTATATATTGATTATTCAATAAGGAAGAAGCAATTTTTATTCCAAGTCACTTTTAAGGAATGATTATAAAAATATTCTAAATGTAAATACCTCAGAATATGAGGATCTCTTTTCATAAAGTTTTCTCCATTTTACAGGTATTCACTATACTGACTGGAAATGGAGACCCCTAGCATATGTATACACAAGGTACAAGTAAAACTTTGATTTATTAATCAAAATAGCCATACCCATGCTTAGGTGGCCTTCTGTATTGTATCCTTTATAAGAAAGAAGAGTATTTTAATGCATTAATAGCATATTGGATCAGATGATATTCTTTGACCAATATAATATATTCTAAACTAATGAGTATGAGTGTAAGAACCAACATATGAAACTTTCTTTATAACATCTTTTTACACATTTTTATTAAAGTTAATAGATAGCAAAGAAAGTTATGTTAAAAAACAGAAAAAACAAAAAACATAAGAAGTTCCCATATACCCCACTTCCCACCCCCCCACCCTATCATTTTTGTAAATTGTACTTTTGAAGGTATATACATCACACAAAAAAGTTTTGTTAAAAAATATGAGGTTCCCATATACTTCCCACCCCTTAACCCCATTCCTCCCACACCAGCAACCTCCTCCATCATTATGGCATACTCATCACACTCGATGAACACATTTTGGAGCACTGCTCCACCACGTAGATAATAGTTACCCTGTAGTTCATACTCTCTCCCAGTACATTCAGTGAGTTATTCCAGGATATATAAAGCCCAGCATCTGAGCCTGCAATATCATTTAGGACAACCAAAGTCCCAAAAATGCCCCCACATCACATCTCTCCTTTCTTCTTCCTGCCCTCATCAACTACTGTGGCCACTTTCTCCATCTCAATGCTAAAATTTCTTGTATTACTAGTCACAAGAGTTTTACAGTAGAATATCAGTAAGTCATTCCACTCTAATCCATATTTTGCTCCTCCATTCTGTGGACCCTGGAATGGTGATGTCCAATACATCTAGTTCAAGAGGCATCTTAGATTCCATATGGATGATTGATGCAATTCCTTTGCTTGCAGTTGTTGGCTCTCTTGATTCCCTAGTGCGGTGGTTGACCATCTTCACCTCCCTGTTAGCTGACCTGGATAAGTCCAATAAACCAGAGATTAGGCGTCACAACTCTGTTGAGGCTCAGGGCCCAGCTGGCACATGGGCAGTCCAGAGATTCACGTCCCCTGAGTATGCACCATCCCTAGAGCCAACCACAGATTCAGTAAAAGTGACAGAAAAGGCATGTGTAGGAAGGTCACATCTGAGTCCAGTTCCATCACACTCAGGAGCACAAATTCCAAAGTGGGCCCTCTGACATGGCACAGAACTCCAAATCCATCTGCCATGATATATACCCTGTGGATCTCCACAGGCTTCAGGAGAACCAGCACCTAGGGTTGTATCTTATTCTTCCACAAAAGCCAGTAACATCCCATATGCGGTCTGCTCCAGTAGCCTTGTCACAGAATGTAGATCATATGTGGACACAGAATGTGCCATAGCATGTAGATAAAAGGCAAACCAAAACTTAGTATGTGGTAAGTGGGAAATGTTTCTTACTCTTAGCACTAACAATTTTTTTTTTTTGTTACTGCAAACTAGTCTAAGCTTGCTAATAAAACATTGAATTGTTTTTCCAAAGCATTTGAGCCAAATATGCACAAAAACAAGTAGAATTCCCACAAATCTTTACCAACAATTGTAGAATATGAATTTATATTCTCCAGCCCACTGAATATGTATCAGCACTAAGGGATTCACTTTCTGATATCCTTCAAAATTGTTGGTGCAGTATAAACTGTCAGGGGTAAAATAAATTATTTGTACATCTTCTGCAAGATTTCCTTTCTAGGCCCTAAAAGATTTACTTATTTTTAAGTGGCAAATGATGTTGAATTATGTGCCTTGTGTTGACTATAGGAAAGAAATTGTTCATTTAATGCAATCAAATTCACAAATATGTTTCCATGTGTATATCTTCTATCTTTTCCTCTTCCTTCTGCTCTCATTATCCTTCCTGCTCCTCCTTGTAAAATATTCCTTCATGGTTTTGAAGATATCTTCAAGATTATTGTAAATCCCATTTCCTAAATTTATTATTTAATCCAATTGAATTGGTTTTGTGTGGGTTGGAAGATAAAAATGTAATTCCCACTGCACTTCCTTGTTTCATCTGTCATTTGTTTAGTGTTCATATATGTACCATCTATTCTATTGAATGTTTACTTGTTGTTTTTTGCCTTTATGCCACAATATTTACATAATAAATATTTCTGAAAAGTCTGCAAAAATTTTTATTCAAGTATATTTAATAAATGAATATATATTGACATCTTTATAATACTGAGTTTTTTCAATCTTGAGTATGGCCTGTCTTTCCCTTAATTTAGCTATTTCATAACTGTCAGTTGAAATTTGGATTTTTTCCACAAGTTATAGCAAATTACTGCTGCATATATATTTCACCCTATTTTGAATTTGTTTCTTTTAAAATTTGATTTTCTATATTTTATTACTATTTTTAAGTGTTTCATATTTCTCTGTTGATAGTGATATGAAATTGACCCATTCCATACAACAACCCCGATTTGGGTAACCAATATTCTAGATTCTGAATCTTTAAGAATTATTTCATGTCAGGCAAGATCATTGCCTTTTTGTGTCTGGCTTATTTCACTTAAAAATTATATTGTTAATGTTAATTCATGTTGTCTCAGTTATCAGAACATAATTCTTTTTTTAAAATTTTTTTGTTTTTTTGAAGATACATAGATAACAAAAAAATATTACATTAAAAAATATAAGAGGTCCCCATATACCCCACCCCCCACTCCCCACCCCATCCACTCCTCCCACATCACCAATTTCTTTAATTATTTTAAAGACTACATAGTATTCCATTGTATGCACATACCACTTTGTATTTACTTCTCAGCTGAGGGATAGTTGAGTTGCTCCCAACCTTTGGCAATTGTGATTAATTTCACTATGGACTCATCAGTATGTAAAAATCTGCTCAATACTATATTTTCATAGCTTTTGGCTATATTCTTTGAAGTAGGTTGTCAGGTCATATGGGAATCCTATACTTAACTTTATGCTGAACCACCATATTTCCTTCTGCAGTGGCTGTACCTTTTTACATTCCCACCAGCAAGGAAAGGGTGTGCCTATTTCAGCACATTCTCTTCAACACTTCTAATTGTTCATTTGTTTTATAAGTAGCAATTCTAGGGGTTGCAAAATGGTATCTCATTTTGGTTTTGATTTGAATTACCTTACAGCTAATAATGTTGAATAGCTTTTCCTGTGTTTTTTTTTTTGTTTTTGTTTTTGTTTTTTTTTTTGCCATTTGCTAATATCTGGAGAAATTTGCATTCAAGTCTTTGCCATTTAAAAAATCAGTTGTTTTTCTTTTTATTAATTAGGATTACTTTTATCTTATGGATATTATATCTTTATCAGAGATGTGCTTTCCAAATATTTGGGATGGAATCTCCTTTAAGCAACTCTTCCATTGCTCAGTGACAAAGACCTCCTCAAGATTAGAAATGAACTCCAGGTTCTTCTTTGTCTTAATGCTAAAGTTAAAGCTATGCCCATTGGATCATCTAAATCTTTTTGAAATAAAAATTGGACCTTTTTAATTGTTTGGCCATGGGCATCTGCTCTGGGTATACCAGCTCTGGACAAAGTAAGCCTTCTTTGATGTTTTCTTAAAGTCAATAGTGGAGGGGCTTGGAGTATTTAGTGAAAGTAGCCTATTGTCTCTCTGTTTTGTTTTGTTTTTCCATCGATGGATAAAAGTCCTTAGTGATGTGGAGTCCATGGCAATATCTGTCTGTTGTCCCATTTCCTGGGCAACTATTCTTAATTCAGACCCCTTGTTGAACACACATAGCAAGTGATCAGTTGCTGATTCTCCCTTCTGCCAAATAATGACCTTAAGAATAATTTAATTTTTACACTGGTAAAATTTCTGATTTGAATTACTGTATCCTTTCCATCCAAGGATTGTTTGACATTTTATGTCTTGCTGGAAAAAATATGTTGGTGAGGGGAATCCCTCTGACTTGCCTCATGTTCTGCTACCTCTCTCCAGGGTGTCCCAATTGATCTCAGAGTGGTTATGTACTCAGCCAAGGATGGGACCCTCTATAACCCATGGTGCCAGGAGACAAAAAAAAAAAAATGACAGTAGAAAGGGAGCAGGAACATAAGGGTTATGAACCCCTGCATACATTTGGGCAGTGGGTTTCCATGTTATCCCAATCATTTGTATACCACCTCCCTATATATCTGGCAGGGGAAATATTCCCTAAATTAAAGATGGTATAATACATTTGGACAGCTCAGACAGGATTTAGCAGTGGAGGATGTCATTTCAATACAATGCTGTCCTTGGAATTTTGGGTGACTTGCCAGACAGACCATGGTAGAGAACAGAACTGGGAACATACTTTCTCAAATTTTAAGTAGGCTTCAATATTTTTATATAATAATGGAAAAAATTTTACATCAAATTTACAATGGTTTCACCCAGTCCCATACCCCTTTTCAGGAGAGTGATAGAGACCCAATCTCCATTCCCTTTTGCCCTAAGGCAAGTAGCTCAATAAAGTGACCTCCAGTGAGCAGGCCTACGCTTCTCTGTATATCCAGAGACCTTTAATTAATTAGGTGTGAAATCCTAGGCAACACCTTGCATCACAAAGAGTAAAGCAAAGTGGTGCTCAAAACACCAGCAAGCAGTGGAGGCTTCCCAAATGGTGCCAGCCACCTGTGAGAGCATGTTGAAAAGCCTAGAACACCCTAAAGTCACTCCTCCTCTCTGCCAACAATCAATGTCAAATCACCATTTTTGCTTTGCCAATTGCTTTGGATGTTATATGGAAGCTCCTAGGTTGATGAGGTGCAAACTCAGAGCACCAGCAGGCAGAGAACACATGAAAATATTTTTTTCTTTAAGATCAAAGACCCCAGAAACAAAAAGTGGAAATAAGGGAGCACAGCAGAGAAGCATGGGTCTTTAACCTATTCTCCCAAGAGGTTCCATGGAGCAGGGGACTGTATATGTGGATCTGAGCTCTTGACTTTATTGTGGCACAGAAGAGAGGGCCAAGACTTTCCCACAGAATTTGAAGTTTGTCAGGTTCAAACTATATGGCAATATGAAAAGCAAAAATGGAAGTGTCAGTTTGGGAAGCTGAGGGCAGCTTCTATCATTAAAGCCATATGGACATATATCCTTGCTTGTAAATTGCAGTAAATTATAGAAAATTATTTTAAGTTATAATTCAGAACTGCCAAGTGCACTTTCATAGAAGAACCTCCAAGGGCATTTTGGAGAGGAAGTAGCAAGGATAGTTTGGAGAAAGAACTGTAAAGGATGTTTGGAGAAATTCAGTGCAGCTTATCACCTAAATCTTGTAGATGTAAAGGCCTTGCTATTTGCAGTGAGGCCCAGGGCAAGACTAACTGGTGTGGTCATGTGAAAAACAGACATATGATGATGTCAGCAGGAGGATGAAGTATCAAATATAATTTCTTTCCTGTCATTACAAGGATGAATGCTTCTTAAATAAAGAAAAAAATAGGGAGCGGCGGACTTGGCCCAGTGGTTAGGGCGTCAGTCTACCACATGGGAGGTCTGCGGTTCAAACCCTGAGCCTCCTTGACCCACGTTGGAGCTGGCCCATGCGCAGTGCTGATGTGCACAAGGAGTGTCCTGCCACACAGCGGTGTCCCCCGCATAAGGGAACCCCACGTGCAAGGAGTGTGCCCTGTAAGGAGTTGCCCAGCATGAAAGAAAGTGCAGCCTGCCCAGGAATGGTGCCGCACACATGGAAAAATGACACAAGATGACGCAGCAAAAAAAACACAGATTCCCGTGCCACTGACAACCATAGAAGAGGACAAAGACGACACAGCAAATAGACACAGAGAACAGACAACCAGGGTGGAGGGGGGGGAGGGAGAGAAATAAATAAATAAATCTTAAAAAAAAAAGAAAAAATAATTCACAAATCAAGGCCAAACATAAATCAAGTTTTTCATAGTAACATTAAGGGGAATAAATGAATATTAATGGATATGTGGTGACTTTGTTGAACAAAGTTAATATTATAAATTCAATCTATATTCACATGGGTAGAGTTGCTTTATACTATTATTTGGGAAGAAAAAATATATTCCAAAACACATTTAGATGTAAATCCATAATTATAATAACACTCTTAAAGGAAATGATCCAAAATCCTAGAGGTTTACCATGTTTCCCAATTTTCCCATAGCATTTTCTTCCAACTTGCAGAAGGGTCTGACAGGCGGGACAAGTTTTTTATTTTCTTCTGGAAGTTCTGCTATCAGATAAAGTCCATGTGTACAGGCCCACATCAGGATCTTGACTGAATCCCACTGACCATTCTCTTGTGGATAAAGGAGGTACTAGGTCATATATTCTCTTGCTCTGGGGAGGATAATGCAGACTATACATTTACCTAAGAAGCACTGTCTGTTTACAAAATATGTTCCACTTGTCCTTTCTTTCAAACATCTACATGGGTAACAAAAAACTATTAAAGGGAAGATGGCCAAGCTGAAGTCACTGCCCATGAATCTGTGAAAATATATCTGTGTATGTTCACATTCTTTCTTTCACCCACTAATATGACCCCACTGACAGCAATTCCCATTAGGGTTTTTTTGCAACATCTATAAGGACGCACATAGACAGCCCTCCAATATCTATTATACAGTTATTAGCTTTGACGAGTGTCTCAGTGGTGGTGACCTCTGACCCCAAATCTCAGAGTATCATTTGTCCTCCCACTATCATATTGTCAGTGGTGGTAGAGATCACTATCAATTGTGAATGGTATCTAAAACTTTTAATATGTCAAAGGTTTTTTTATAAACCTAAGAATAACCCCTAATCTCCACTTTCCAACTGAACTCTCAACTTAGCATAATGTTTTCATTTCCCTGCACACAATAGGACCTTCGACCTTATTGGACAAATGTAGTTAAAAATCTTTGGAGGTTCTCTAATCCATGCTGAGGCACATAGAGAATGACAAAGGGAACAAAACCAGTGTCAGGGAGGTAAACTGGGACTTGAGGACTTGGAAATATCATTTTTTTTCTGGCTGTAATTCTCTGAAAGTCACAAGGCATGATATCCTTGTTTGGCCAGAGTTCAGGCTTTCCTGGTATGGAGAGGCAGTACACAAAAAACTTTTAACCATGAAGAGCAGACTCTTCTGTGCTAGGAAACAGCTTGATGATGGGGACTCAGTTGTCATCTTAGGTCTCTCTCAATCCCTGTGCACTTTAATCATGGATACGGGTATGTACTGGCAGCCCTGGGCACACATAGTCAAAAAGAGATTACATTGCTTTGCCATTGAATCCATTGCTGTAAGTGTGGACTATTTGACAATCCAAATATCTGCCTTTGTAGCTGCAGCCAAGTCTGCTGTGGCCACTGCTCATATTACTGCAGGATGATCCCTGCCTCTGCAGGGCAACTTTGGGGAGGACTATCCCAGAACATCTACAGTGTCTGCAGTTTTGTCCTGGCAGTAGCTGTGGTCAAGGAACTCTGAAGGTGTAAGATAATAGAACTTTTCCCTCAGGGCAGAACTCTCCATTACTAACATTAAGTAGATTACCTCTGTTTTGAACAGGTGAACTCAGTTCATTATTATCATCATAGAGTCATGACCAAGGTGATCCTGAAGGGCTCTAAATGCTGTTTTCCTTAAGATTCAACAACATCTTGGAGCATGTTTTCAACATCCAGGGTTTTACTTAGGGCTGTTCAGCTTATGGGCATAAACTGACCTTCACAGGTTCCAAAATTGGAGGACTTTGGACAATAACTGAGGATCTGGTCTAATAGCCATTCTCAAAACCTTCTTTTAGATCACCAATCTGACCCAGTGAACAAGCTCTACTGGGCAGTCTGGAGCTAAAAAGAATCAATTTCCTCTGAACTACAAAGTTTACATACAAAATCCACTAGAATTCTCCAAGAATCTCTTTAGACATCTGCTAGCTTTTCCTCAGAACCATTGGTATGGCTGGAGATATGTCCCAACAGAATCTCCCTAACACCCCTCAACAGTGTCCATTGGATTCCAGGAGTACCCCAATGGTGAAGTAGCACAGGGACCCTCAAACCCTTGCTAAGTATCCACTAACATCCCTCCAGACTGCCGCGTTTCCTCAACTAGACCTCCTGTAGATGCCTCACAGGATTATTAGGTGTTCTACTTTTCTAGATTAGAATTATGCTTAAATGTCTATCCTGATTCCACCCAAAAATCACCCTACACCCCCTTTTATCCCTTCCTTGTACAAATAGTCACCTCCAGCTCATCATAGATTTCACCCATGTAGGTGTCATCTTTTTTTTTTCCATTTCCCTTTTCTTTTTCCTTTTTTTTATTTTTTTTATTTTATTTTTTCCTTTTTTTAAATTGATTTTGTAAAAATATTACATTAAAAAAACAATATGAGGTCCCATTCAACCCCACCACCCCCACACCACCACTCCCCCCCCAGCAACACTCACTCCCACATCATGATACATCCATTGCATTTGGTAAGTAAATCTCTGGGCATCTCTGCACCTCATGGTCAATGGTCCACATCATGGCCCATACTCTCCCACATTCCATCCAGTGGGCCCTGGGAGGATTTACAATGTCCGGTGATTGCCCCTGAAGCACCATCCAGGACAACTCTAAGTCCCAAAGGCACCTCCACATCTCATCTCTTCCTGCCATTCCCCATACCCATATCAGCCACCATGTCCACTTTTCCCACTCCACTCCAATGCCACCTTTTCTCTGTAGACCTTGGATTGGTTATGTCCGTGGCATCTCTATGTCAAGAGGAGGCTCAGATTCCACATGGATACTGGATGCAATCCTCCTGCTTTCAGTTGTAGGCACTCTAGGCTCCATGGTGTGGTGGTTGTCCTTCAACTCCATCTTAGCTGAGTGAGGTGAGTCCAATAAATCAGATTGTAGGAGCTGAAGTCTTGTTGAGGCTCAGGGCCTGGCTATCATATTGTCAGTCCAGAGATGCAAATCCCCTAAATATATCTTAAACCCCAACACCAACTACAATTCCAGTAAAGTAGCATGAAAGTCTAATGAAAAGAGATTCCATCTGAATCCAGTTTCATCATGCAGAAACACTAGCTCCAAAGAAGGGCCATCTGACATGGCAGTGAACCCCATCTGCCATGACCATATAGCCCGTGGGTCTCTTTAGCCCTCAAAGGAACCAATACCTGGAGTTGTATCTACTTCATCTGTCTCTTAGATTCTGCTCAGTTGTGCATCTTTCCTCTACCCCCAATTTTCCTTTAAGCCTATCATCCTGTCTCTAGCTCTCTGAGGCAGCTTGGTTTACTTATTTCATATCACTGAGGTCATGTAGTATTTGTCCTTCAATGCCTGGGTTGCTTCACTCAACATAAGGTTCTCAAGATTCATCCATGTTATCACATGTGTTTGTAGTGTATTCATTCTTAAAGCTGAGTAGTATTCCATTGTATGTGTATACCACATTTTATTTATCCATTCATCTGTTGATGGGCATTTGGGTTGATTCCAACTTTTGGCAATAATGAACAATGCTGCTATGAACATTGGTGTGCATATATTGGTTTGTGTCCTTGTTTTCAGTTCTATTAGGCACATACCCAGCAGTGGAATTGCTGGGTCATAGGGCAAATATATGGCAAGTTTTTTGAGAAACGTCAAATTGTCCTCCAGAATGGCTGGAACCTTCTGCATTCCCACTAGCAGTGGATGAGTGTTCCCATTCCTCCACATCCTCTCCAGCATTTGTGGTCTTCTGTTTTTTTCATAGCTGCCAATCTTATGGGAGTAAGATGGTATCTCATTGTAGTTTTGACTTGCATTTCCCTGATAGCTAGAGATTTGGAGCATTTTTTCATGTGCTTTTTAGTCATTTGTATTTCTTCTTTGGAGAAATGTCTGTTTAAATCATTTTCCCATTTTTTAAATGGGTTGTTTGTCTTTTTATTTTCAGGATAGAGGAGTTCTTTATATAGGCAGGTTATAAGTCTCTTCTAAGATATATGGTTACCAAATATTTTCTCCCATTGTTTAGGCTCTCTTTTCACTTTCTTGACAAACTCCTTTGAGGTGCAGAAGGCTTTAATTTTGAGGAAGTCCCATTTATCTATTTGTTCTTTTGCTGTGCGTGCTTTTGGTGTGAAGCTCATGGAGCCATTTCCTATTACAAGGTCTTGTATATGCTTCCCTACACTGCTTTCCAAAGTCTTTATGGTCTTGACTCTTAGATTTAGGCCTTTGATCCATTTTGAGTTGATTTTTGTATAAGGTGTGCGATGATAATCTTCTGTCATTCTTTGCATATGGATATCGAGTTCTCCAGGCACCATTTTTTGCATAGGTCATTCTCTCCCAGTTGAAAGGGTTTGATGGCTTTATCGAATATTATATGACTATTTATATGAGGACCTATATCAGAACTCTCAATTCAGTTCAACTGGACTATCTGTCTGTCCTTGTGCCAATACAATGTGTTTTCACTACTGTAGCTTTGTAGTATGTTTTGAAGTCAGGTAGTGTGATTCCTCCAATTTTGTTTTTTCTTTTTCAATATGTCTTTGGCTATTCGGGGCCTCTTTCCTTTCCAAATAAATTTCATAGTTGTTTTTCTAGTTTCTTAAAGAATGCTGTGTTGATTTTTATTTGGTTTGCATCAAATGTGTAGATCAGTTTTGATAGGATAAACATCTTATTAATACTTAGTTTTTCTATCCATGAACAGGGAATATTCTTCCATTTATTTAGGTCTTCTTTGATATCCTTGAACAGTGTTGTGTAGTTTTCTGTGTATAAGTATTTTACATATTATATAAGTATAATATAAAATAAGTATTTTACATATTTAGTTAAATTTAATACTAGGCATTTGATTTTTTAATTTACTATTATAAATGGTATTTGTTTCTTGATTTCCTCCTGAGCTGGCCCATTATTGGTGTACAGAAATACTATTGATTTTTGCGCACTGATCTTTTAACCTGCGACTTTACTAAACTCATTTATGAGTTCTAGAAGCTTTGTTGTAGACCTCTCAGGGTTTTTCATGTATAGGATCATGTCATCTGCAAATAATGAAATTTTGACATTTTCCTTTCTAATTTGAATGCCTTTTATACCTGGTTCTTGCCTCAGTGCTCGAACAAATACTTCTAAGACAATGTTAAATAGAAGAGGTTATATTGGGTATCCTTGTCTTTTCCTGATCTTAGAGGGAAGAATTTCAGTATTTCAACATTGTAAATGATGTTGGCTGTGGGTTTTTCATGTATACTCTTTATCATGTTCAGAAAATTTCCTTGTATTCCAATCTTTTACAGTGTTTTTATCAAGAAAGTGTGACGTATTTTGTCAAATACTTTTTCTGCATCTATAGATATAATCATGTGATTTTTTTTTCCTTCAGTCTGTTTATATGGTGTATTACATTGATTGATTTTCTTATGTTGAACCATCCTTGCATACCTGGAAAGAATCCCACTTGGTTATGGTGTATAATTCGTTTAATGTGTTGTTGTATACGGTTAGCAAGTATTTCGTTGAGAATTTTTGTGTCTAGGTTCATTAGACAAATTGGTCCTTAATATTTCTTTCTTGTGCTCTTTGTTTGGCTTTCGTACTAGGATAAGGTTGGCATCATAGAATGAGTTAAGTAATGTTCCTTCTGTTTCGATTTTTTGGGAGACTTTCAGCAAGATTGGTGTTAGTTCTTTCTGGAATGTTTTGTAGAATTCACCTATGAAGGCATTTGGACCAGGGCTCTTCTTAGTTGGGAGGTTTTAATAACTGATTCTATCTCTTGTGATTGGTTTGTTGAGATCATCAATTTCTTCTTTCGTCAATATTGTCTGCTTATGTGTTTCTAGGAATTTGTACATTTCCTCTGAATTGTCATTTTTGTTGGAATATAGTTTTTCAAAGTATCCTCTTACGATAGTCTTTATTTCTGTGGGGTCAGTGGTGATATTTCCTTTCTCATTTCTTATGTTGTGTATTTGCATCTTCTCTCTTTTTTTCTTTGTTAGTCTAGTAAGGGTTTGTCAATTTTATTGATCTTCTCAAAGAACCATCTCTTGGTTTTGTTTATCTTTTCAAGTGATTTCTTATTTTCTATTTCATTTAGTTCTGCTCTTATCTTTGTTATATCTTTCTGTTTTCTTCCTGTTGGGTTACTTTGTTGTTGTTTTTTACTAATTCCTCCAAATGTGCAGTTAGTTCTTCAATTTTTTCTCTTTCTTCCTTCTGATGAATTTATGGCTATAAATTTCCCTCTCACTGCTGCTTTTGCAGCAATCCATAAGTTTCGGTATGTTGTGTTATCATTTTCATTAGTTTCAAGGTCGTTATTACTTTCTTTTGAGATTTCCTCTTTGACCCACTATTTTTCTAAGAGTGTCCTGTTTAATTTCCATATCTTGGTGTGAAATCTGGCCCTCTGGCCCTTGTAGAGTTCCAGTTTCACTCCATGTGGGAGCCTTTCTTTGTGGCCTAGCATATGGTCTATCTTGGAGAATGATCCATGTGCACTTGAGAAAAATGTATATCTTGCTGTATTTGGGCGTAATGATCTGTAATGTCTATTAGATCCAACTCCTCTATCATACTGTTCAAAGTTTTTGTGTTTTTATTGATTCTCTTTTGAGATGTTCTGTCAAAAGTTGACAGTGGTGTGTTAAACTCTCCCATTACAATTGTAGATGCATCTATTCTTTCACTTAGTTTTTCCAGCATTTGCCTCACATATTTGTAGGCGCCCTTGTTAGGAGCATATATATTTATGATTGTTCATTCTTCTTTTAAAGATTATCCCTTTCACTAATATGTAGTATCCTTCTTTGTCTCTCAGAATAGTTTCGCATTTAAAGTCTATTTTGTCTGATATTAATATAGCTACTCCTGCCTTTTTTTGGTTATTGTTTGCTTGTAAGATTGTTTTCCAGCCATTCACTTCCAACCTCCATGAATCCCTGGGTCTATGATGTGTTTCTTGTAGACAGCATATAGATGGGTCATATTTCCTTATCCAATGTCCCATTCTGAATCTTTTAAAGGTGAGTTTAATCCATTGTCATTCAGTGTTATTACTGTCAAGGAATTATTGATGCTAGCCATATTTTGTTTGGACTTGTGTTTGTCATATTCTGTTTGTTTTTTCCTTCTCTTTTTGTCTTTTTAGTTGCTCTTACACTCTCCTCCAACTCTGCCTCTCCTGTTTTTTTTTTCTTCCTGCAGAACTCCCTTTAGTATATCCTGAAGGGCAGGGTTCTTGTTGCCATACTCTTTTAATTTCTGTTTATCTGTGAATATTTTGAAATTTCCATCATTTTTAAATGCTAACTTAGCTTGGTAGATTATTATTGGCTGGAAATTTTTTTCTTTTAGTACCTTGACTATATCATTCCACTGTCTTCTTGCCTCCATGATTTCAGATGAGAAATCAGCACTTAATCTTATGGAGCCTCCCTTGTATGTGATGGTTTTCTTTTCTCTTGCTGTTTTTAGAATTTTCTCTTTGTCTTGAGCATTGGATAATTTGACAAGTATATGTCTTAGGGTGGGCCTGTTGGGATTTATGATGTTTGGGGTGCAATGTGCTTCCTAGACATGTACATCCATCTCTCTCAGTAGATTTGGGAAGTTTTCAGCCATTATTTCCTCCAACACCCCTTCTGTCACCTTTCCCTTCTCTTCTCCTTCTGGGATGCCTTTAATAGTATGTTTGTGCATTTTGCATTGTCATTCAGGTCCCTAAGTCCTAGCTGGATTTTTTTCTATCTTTTTATCAATCAGTTATGCCATCTGTTTTATTTCAGATGTACTGTCTTCCATGTCACTAATTCTCTCCTCTGCCTCTTCTAATCTGCTGCTATTTGCTGAGTGTATTTTTGATTTCTTGAACTGTGGTGTTCATCCCCATCATATATGTTATATTTCTGCATATGTCTGCAATTTCCTCTCCAAGTGTTTTCTTCATATTGTTAATCCCTTCCTTTACTTCATTAAGTTTGTCTCTAATATATGTTTTGAGATCTTTAATTACTTTTCCAATGTTCTGCTCCCTTTAATGGTTTTTAGGTTGTTCATTGGATTCAGCCATGATTTCCTGATTATTGGTTTGGTTTGTAGTTTTTGTTGCTGTCTGGTCATCATTTTATCTTGATGGGTTTAATCAGTTCCTTAGCTTCTTTGTCTAGTCTTAGGGATTAATTAGTTATTGTTTGTGCATAAGCATTATGTCTTCTTTTTGTCGCTTTGTTCTTCTTACTCTATTTTCTTGTTGCTGGCTAATTTCACTTTGAAAGAAAATATTAGGGCCAGGGAACCAAAATGAGTGAGAAAAGCAAATGTGTAAAGTAGTATTGGTAATATATGTTAACAGACCAACAATGTGACATCTGGGAGAATGGATATTAGACTCATGTAAGTTGTTTAGAGTTATAGCAGTAAGTAGAGTACTTATAACGAGACAGTCAACTGAATATAGGAAGGAATATAGTATGGATTATAAAACCAGTGTTTTCAGGAGAGAGGGAAAGAGAAAAGAAAGACAATGATATCAAGAGTGAATAAAAGAGAGAAAACAGAACAAAGGTATTATAAATAAAAAGTCAGACAATTTGGGGACCAAAGAAAGGGAGGTGGAATGTAAGAGAAACAGTAGATGATGGAGGATAGAAAGATGTGGGGGAAAGGGGATAGTCTATGTGGCCAAAATCAATACACACAGAAAAGTGGAAATGGAGGATGAGGAGACACAGCAAGTGTGAAGCTCTCCCTACATCACCTATTATATAAAGAAAATAAAATAAATAATAAGAAAAAGAGAGAAAAGAAAAAAGAGAAGAGAAAAAGGGTGTGGGCAAAGAAAAGGGGGAGAAACAAGCAAGAAAAGAAAAAGAAAAAAAAACTAAATAAATGAAAAAGGACCTTGGGGGAAAAAATGGGAGAAAAGACCAAGAGACAATGCAATATTAGCAACCAAGACAAAAAAATAAAAAATAAAGAACCAAAGTTTTAAGCTGGGAATCCTCTTTGCAGT
The DNA here is from genome assembly GCF_030445035.2 of Dasypus novemcinctus. Classification (NCBI taxonomy): domain Eukaryota; kingdom Metazoa; phylum Chordata; class Mammalia; order Cingulata; family Dasypodidae; genus Dasypus; species Dasypus novemcinctus. The sequence goes on along the minus strand of NC_080700.1, from coordinate 8,492,769 downwards.
TTAATAATACACTTAGGGATCTGACTTTCCCCCTTTCTCCTTTCCTCACTTCTCTCTCCCAAGGCAGCAGGAAAGCTGCCTGAGAGGTCCAGTAGGAGATTCAAGTAGGTCCTTGTTGAACCAACTCAACACAGAGGACTATGGCTCTTTATTTCCAGTGTGAGATCACCTAAACCTCACCAGAAACCCCAAATATGCTACTGGAAGCTTGGATAGCACCTCCTACAGTCCCTCCCCCTTAGGTGTGCTAGGAGAGGTCTAACTGATTTTCTGACTCCACCTTCTCCCAGACCAAGTTTTCTATCCCAGGACTTTTAGGTAAATTGGGCTTTCTCAGTAGACTCACTTCTCCTTTCTTCCTAGACTCTCCCCAAGACAGCTGGTTCACTCCTCCAAGTTCAAGGAGAGAGAGAAAGAAAAAAACAACAACAACAACAAACGCCGAGGCCTATGGTAATCAAGGACCTCAGATGGAACTCACAGCACAGTGGATTCAGGGATGGGAAGTCTGTGACATTGCAGACTCAAGGTGTGTGAGTGTCTGGGATGTGGTCCACCAGGGTTTAGGGGACACAGACCTGGGAACCATGCATCTGGTTAACAGGGGGCCTTGGAGCACCACAGAACAACACAGCCTTCAGGGATCCCTGCAGCTCCTCCATCACTGTCTCACCAAATCGACTTCCAGACACCTCCCACCCTGCCAGCCCCCAAAACAGCCCGCTAAGGGCTTGGGAACTCCCCAGCACAGCAAAGCCTTCAGGAATCCCTGCCACCAGGCCACCAGCTCCAGGGAGAAGGGTCCCGCCCACAACTCCAACCTCCATGAAAGAGACCCATAATTCTACCTCTTGCAAGAATCTCCTCTGTCACCATCCCACTAAATCGATGTCCAGACACCTCCTGCCCTACAAGCACCTGAAACAGCCCAGTCCAACAGGACTCCAAACCTACTCAGCTGCTTCTTTGCAGGAGAGGTTATGAGGTGCACTCACTCCAGACGCCATCTTGCCCTGCCTCCCTCTCTGACTTTAAAATATATTTTAAAGTTATAGTGGCCAAAACAGAATGATAATGACATAAAGATCAATAGTGTGTTGAGTCCCCACCCACCAGGGACTCACAGATAAAAGGCATGGCAAAGGCCAGAGTTGGAGGGTTTTTTAATGTTGAGGTTTTGATGTTGGGGTTTGATGTTGAAGTCTTATGCCAGAGCCCCAGGAAGTAAGAACACAGAGGAAAATGGTACAGCTCCTGGGGAGAAAGGAACCCTGTGCCCAGAGAGAAGCAAGATCCAGGAAAAGAGGAACCCAGAAAGACTGATCCTTTACAGACCTCAATGACCATCTTATTCCAACAAACCTTAATTATAATTTAATCATGCCTGGTAATAGACCAGATTAAAAACAATACAATATATATTTTTGGAATTCATAACTATATCAAACTGCTATACAGCCTATACAAAAATTATCTCAAAATGTTTCAAGGACTTAAATATAATAGCCAGAAACATAAAACTCCTAGAAGAATGTCTGAAACCTCTTCAAGATCTTGTATTGAGAGATGTTTTCTAGAACTTTACACCCAAAGCAAGAGGAATGAAAGAAAAAACATAGATAAATGAGACCTTCTCAAAATTAAATTATTTTATATTTCAAAGGACTTTGTCACAAAAGTAAAAAGTTAGTCTACACAAAGGAAGAAAATATTTGGGAACTACAAATCCAATAAGGATTTAATATACAGAATACATAAGGAAATCCTACAACTAAACAATAAATAGGCAAACATCCATATTAAGAATGGGATAAAATATTTGAATACATTTTTCCAAAGAGGAAATACAAATAGCCAAAAAGCATGTGAAAAAGTGTTCAACATCCTTATTATTTGAAAAATACTTATCAAAACTGCAATGAGATTTCATTTCACATATATTAGAATGGCCACTATGAAAAATAAATGGAAAACTACCAGTTTTGGAGAAAATGTGACAAAATAAGTATGCTTATTTGTTGTTGATGGGATAGTAGAATGGTGCAGCTGCTGTGGAAGACTGGTGATTCCTCAGGAAATTTAATATAGATATGCCATATGTACTGACATTCTGACTCTGAAGTAAATACTCAGAAAATCTAAAATTAGGGTATGAAAAGATAATTGCACATCAATGTTCATAGCACCATTATTCACAATTTCCAAAATATAGAAATCAAATTTGTATCCATCAACAGATGAATGGCTACACAGTATGTGGCATATATATGTGTGTACATATATATATATATATGTATATTACTCAGCTGTGAAAAGAAATGAAGTCATGATACACAAGACAACTTGGACGATCTTTGATGATATTAGGTTCAGTCAAACAAGCCAGACACAGAAGGACAATTATTGCATCATCTCAATAATATTAACCAATATAATGAGCAATGTCCTAATGAGCATATATCATTTTCATTTGATAAATGTTTTTTGTTTGTTTTTCTTTTTTCTTTTTAACAATACATAGATGACATAAATATTATATTTAAAAATATAACAGGTTCCTATATACCCCACTCCCAACCCCCACTCCTCCCACATGAACAACCTCTTTTGTCACTGTGGCAAATTTATTGCATTTGGTGAATACATTTTACAGCAGTGCTGCACCGCACAGATTATAGCTTACATTGTAGTTTACACTCTCCCTCAGTCCATTCAGTAGGCTATGGCAGGATATATAATGTCCAACATATGTCCCTGCAATATCATTTAGGACCATCTGAAGTCCTGAAAATGCCCCCATGTCAAATTTCTTTTTCCCTCTCTCTGCCTTCAGCAACTACCATGGTCACTGTCTCCATATCAATGATACAGCTTCTTCCGTTGCTAGAGTCACAGTAGTTGTATTGTAGAATAACAGGAAGTCCACTCTAATCCATATTTTGTCCCTTCATCCTATGGACCCTGGGATGATGAGGTCCACTCCACCTCTAAATTGAGAGGAAGCTTAGATCCCACAAGGCTGATGGATGCGATTCTCCTGAGTTGTAGGCAAACTCAGTTTACTGGTGTGGTGGTTGACCAAATTTGCCTCCCTGTTAGCTGACCTGGGTAAGTCCAATGAACTGGTAAGTAGGTGTTGCCACTCTGCTAAGGCTCAGGGCCCAGCTGGCATATGGCCAGTCCAGAGATCCAAGTCTCCTGAGTATACACCAACCCCAGTGCCAACCACAGATTCAGCAAAAGAAAATGGCAGAGGAGACGTGTAGAAAGGTGTCTGTCTCTATAAAATATCCAGTATTATGTATGTGTGTGTGTATATATATATATATATATATATTACATAAAAGATAATATAGTATGCATTGCTGTGTCCTGGTTTGTCGTAGTCAATATCATTTTTGTGTAATTGATAAAAATTTTTACTTCACAAAAATGTTTTGGAATATGTTTGAGATAGTTTTAAACAAAATACTAAACTAAAATGTTAAAAAGAATGGTCTCTTATGGAGAAGGCCTTGCCTTATTAATCAAATATATCAACAGCTGCCTATGCACTTGAGAGAATTCTAGATTACTTGTTACTGCCATCATGGAAGTGTATATTTAGTGGTTTTGGTTACATAAATCTACTGTTCAAAATTATCTTTGCACTCACTGCTATACTAGTATCTGTAAAGTAATAGGTGCATTAGAAATGAGTGACAACAGGATAAATTTAAAAAATAGCTTGAGACCACTGTTTAAGTTGACAATCTTGAAGATTTGATTCCCTCATTAAAAAGCTGATGTTTAAAAACTCTTGCTTTCAGCACAGAAAGTCGTTTGGAGACTTTTGGTCTCTCCTTGAGCTCTGGGTGAAAAGATGAATGATATTCTATATCTGAGCTTCCTATATGAGAAAAAGGAATCCAAAGATACAAAGTAGAGTGAGACGTAGCAATAAATGGTATCATTTCCAGATGGAAGGGTTTTACTTTTCTGATCCCCCATGCCTGAGCCAGCATTTTAATAGCTAAATAATATATTAAACTTTTATTTTTCAGAGTTAAATAACAAGAAGTCTGTGATTTCATTATAAATATCTATCAAGAGTGAAATCCAACATGGCAGAATAGTGACCATCATATTCCACTCATTCTACAGGAGCAGTGGGAAGACAGGTAGGTTTGCTACTTATGATGGAAGTGGCAGGGCTGTGGAGTGATCAAAGTAGGTGGTAGAAATGGAGAGCCAAGCCAGGCATAGGGTAGTGGCAGGGCTGCAAAGTGTTTGGTGTTGGCAGCCAGTGAGTGAGTGTCCAGCCAGGTAGAGGGGAAGCAGCAGGGCTGTGGGGAGATTGGTGCAAGTGATCAAATTAAGAGGGGCCTAACTGAACACGGGTATGCATCAGGACTCTGGAGTGATTGGCTGGTGGGGATAGTGACAGGGGGCACACCTGGGAGTGTTGAGAGAGTGGGACAATTAGTGTAGGTGGTTTGTGGAAGGGCAAGCTGGATACCAGTAGTCTGAGGGGAAGACCTTGTGTTTTATTTATTTTTTTACATTTTTTAAAATTCTCCTCTCCTTGGTATCTGGGAGTAGTGCTGCCAATGGATGGTAGGCCAATAAAATGGAACTAAGTCAGAGTGGCCTGAATAAGAGGTCATGAATTTTGGCCTCAGTGGGAGGCTCATTTTTTTCTTTTTCTCTTCTCTACTTCCTATTTTTTCCTATTCTTTTTCCTATTTTTTACTTTTCCTCTATTTTTCTTTTCTTTTTTCATTTGTTTCATTCTTTTTCTGCTTTGTCTTTTTTTCATTTTTGTTTTTTTAATTTAACATGGGCAATTCCATAAATATAGAAAAGTTAAACATGTATCAAAGTAGACCCTAAACAAGAAGTCAAACAGTAATATAAGCCTAGATGAGAGAAAGAAATTGATCAATAGAGCAAACGCAATAAGATAAACAGAGTGCTAGATATCAGCAAAAAAAATCACAAGCCATTCTAAGATAAAGAATGATATGGCACAGTCAAAGGATCAGAGTATAGACTAAAAAAGAATGTGAAATTTGGAACAATTAATCCGTATGTCCACACAAATCTCCTAAATAACTCAAGGAGATGGAGGAAGAGATAAAGGATATTAAGAAGACACTGGGAACCAGCAAGATAGTAGTGGAGGAAGGAGCTGCTAGAGTCAGCTTCTGCTACAGAGCACCTAGCAAACACCCAGAACTCTCTGGAGCTAACCGAAGCACCTGTTTGGGGGTTCCAGGAGACCAGAACAGCATCTTGCAACAACCTTAAAGAAGTGGAAGGAGGAGACTGCCCATATGCAGAAAAGACTTGTAAGTAGAGCACTTGAGAGAATTCTAGATTATTGGTTACTGCCAGTGGGAGCTGCCTTGGGAGCTGTTCCATGATTGGAATTGAAAGCTCCACTTCCCCAAAACAGGGGAGGAAGAGATGGCTGGGTGCCAATTTCAGTTACTAATGAGTAAATCCAGCAGGCTACAGTATAATCCTGAGAACAGCTAAAGTTTGAACCTGTCCAATTCAGAAAGAGGTTGGGGAGCTGCCATCTTAACTATGCACCTGGCACGAGGGGAAGCTGTGTGGACTGAAAATCCCAGTGCTGGTGGGGACTGGCTTCTTTCCATCCAGATCACATTGTAGATATAGCCTAGGCCCCAGTGCCACCTCCAGCAGGGAGGAAGCTATGGGGACCTGTGCCAGCCTCTCTGGGAAATTAATGGCCAAGATGTGGAAGCTGGTGAATATCCTACTCTGTCTGCACGAGCTACCCCAGGAGCTGTTCTGTGGCTGGAACTGGAAGCTCCATTTCCCAGAAACAGGGCAGGAGGAGATGATTGGGTGCTGATTTTGGCTACTGAGTGGTAGACTTGGCACGCTAAGATATAACCCTGGGAACAGCTGGGGTGTGAACCAGCCCAAGTCAGAAAGAGGCCAGTAGCTGTCATTTTGACTCCACCCTCAGCCTGAGGGGAAGCCAATCTGACTGAAACTCTCAGTGTCAGCAGGAACCAGTTTGTTTCATGCAGATCACCCTGCAGTCCTAGCCTAGGGTTCAGCACCACCTCTGGCAGAGAGGGGGCTAAGGAGCCTTGCACTAGCCTGTACAGGTACCTGAAGATAATGTTGGCTGGCATAGACTTAAAATCTGAAGTCTACCAGAGAAACTGCAGTCATCTTAGACGGCTCTGCATAGACTATTGCCCACACCTGCAGCTCCACCCCAGTCCCAGGCAGGATAGGAAGGGGAAGGAAGTTTCATCAGTCTCTCTTGGTAGCTAGAGTCTAGGCCTGCACTTGGATTGTTCCACACAGCTGTGACTCTGTCCCTGTCCCAATCAAAGGAGAAAGTAGGAAGAAGCTTCATTGGTCCCTGGCACAATGAGGGCAGCTGAAGCCTCCACAGCTTACAGCACCAACTACATGCTTGGCTCCTACTGAACAACCAGCAAGAGAGAAAGGATAGGAAGCCCTAAACGAAAGAGAAAACTGCATCCAGAAAAAATACTCTAGTAAGTCAGATGCGAAGACACCAACAAAAAATTACAATCCACACGAAGAAACAGGAAGCTATGGCCCAGTTAAAGGAACAAGATAAGTCTCCAGATGACATAAAGGAGTTGAGACAACTAATCATAAATGTTCAAACAAATCTCCTTAATAAATTCAAGGAGATGGCTAAAGAGATTAAGGATACTAAAAAGACATTGGATGAGCACAAAGAAGAATTCAAAAGCATATATAGAAAAATAGCAGATCTTATGGAAATGAAAGATGCAATAAATGAAATTTTTAAAAAATATCAGAATCATGTAATAGGAGATTTGAGGAGGCAAAAGAAAGGATTGGTGAGCTTGAAGAAATGGCCTCTGAAAGTGAACATAAAAAGAACAGATGAAGAAAAGAATGGAAAAAATTGAACAAGGTCTCAGGGAACTAAATGACAGCAGAAAGCATGCAAACATATATATCATGGGTGTCCCAGAAGGAGAAGAGAAAAGGGGCTGAAGGAATATTTGAGGAACTAATGGTAGAAAATTTCCCAACTCTATTGAAGGATGTAGATATCCCTGTCCAAGAAGCACAAAGTACTCCCATTTGAAAAAATCCAAATAGACCAACTCCAAGACACATACTCATCAGAATGTCAAATGCCAAAGACAAAGAGAGAATTCTGAGAGCAGCAAGAGAAAAGCAATGCATAATATATAAGGGATATACGATGAGATTAAGTGCTGATTTCTCACCACAAACCATGGAGGCAAGAAGACAGTGGTCTGATATATTTAAGACAGTATAAGAGAAAAACTTCCAGCCAAGAATCATATATTCAGCAAGATTGTCTTTCAAAAATAAGGCAAGATTAGAATTTTCACAGATAAATAGAAACTGAGAGAATTTCTAAGCAAGAAACCAGATTTTCAGGAAATACTAAAGGGTGTGCTAGAGCCTGAAAAGAAAAGACAGGAGAGAAGGGCCTGGAAGATAGTCTAGAAATGAAGATTACATCAATAAAAGTAACTAAACATGTCTAAAGAGTGGTGAAAATAAAATATGACAGATAAAACTCAAATAGGAATAAACTTAACCAATGATGTAAAGCACTTGTATTCAGAAAACTGCAACTTAATGTTAAAACAAATAAAAAAGGCCTAAATAACTGAAAGAACATTCCATGGTCATGGATTGGAAGACTAAATATCATCAAGATGTCCATTCTACTCAAATTGATAAATAGATCTAATGCAATTCTGATAAAAATCCCACCACCATTAAAGAAAAAATAGAAAACATGATTAAATTTATTTGGAAGCATAAGGAGACCTGAATAGCCAGAAACATAATAAAAAGGAAAAGTGAATCCTCATCTCCAAACTTTATATCATAAAACCTATCTATAGGGATATAAACATCATGGTAATGGCCTAAAGACAGACACAATAGATCAATGGATCCAAATTTATAGTTCAGAAACAGACACTCATAGGTATGATCAAAATATTTTTGACTAGCCTGTCAAACTCACACAGCTCGGGCAGAAAAATCTGTTCAACAAATGGTGCTGAAATAATTGGATATTCATAGCTGAAAGAAGGAAAGTGGACCCTTATATCTTATGTAAAAATTAAATAAAAATAGATAAAAAATTAAAAATAAAAGCAAGAACCATAAAGCTTCTAGAAGAAATTGTAGGAAAATATCTTCAAGACCTGGTGGTAGGTGGTGGATTCTTAAAGGAGAAAAGAGGAAGACTGAGTGGACTACTAATGTTTAATGTATGTAGAAGTTTTAATTAGCTTTATTGTAAAAGTGTGTAAATGTATAGAGTGGATGGTAAAACACAGTGGGTAACAGCTAGTTTATAAATGGGGATGTGACTGAAACTAGTAGTCTAGGTATGTAAATGCCAATTGACAGAATGCTAGAGAATAATCTACGAACTGGGTAGCACAGTAAACCAAAGGTGGATGAGAATTGTAGTTGATGGTACAGATGTAAGAGTGTCCTTTGTTAGCTAGAACAAATGTATATCACTACTGCAGGGTGTTGGGAATGTGGAGAAACACAGGAAAAATACAGCTGGAGTGACCTATGGCCTGTAATTCGTAGTAATAATATAATATTCTTGCAACTATGCAAAAGATGTACTGTGTTGGTACTGAGGCAGTATGTAAAATGAGTCAAATGTACACTTTGGACATGGTAAAAGTCAGATGATATTATTTTATCGGTAGCAAATGATACACCACATTGTGGTGTGCTGATGGAGGGGTGTTGTTTGGAAATTCTGCACATGTGCATGATTGTTCTATAAGTTTACAACTTCTGTCATAAAAAATATATTTAGAAAATAATAATAGGGTGGGTTGGGGGAAAGACACTCCAAATGTAAGATAAGGACTATGATTACTAATAAGATTTTGAAAATATTCTTTCTTAATTTGTAATAAATGTCTCATGACAATGCAAGGTGTTGGTGGAGGGTTGATGTATTGGACCCCTGTATGATGTATAGTTCGCCACATTTACTATACACTTAATTGCTTATGTATGTTCATATAAAATGATATAAAGATAATAATAATAGGATTGGTAGGGAAAAATACTTTGTTTACTAGTAATATTTTGACAATGCTCTTTAATCATTAGTTAAAAAGGTTTAACAACAATACAAGTTATTGGTGGTTGGATGAGTTATAAGAGTCTTGTATGATGTTATATGCTTGTTTTGTAAGTTCACAACTATTATTATACACTTATTGTTTATGTATGCTTACGAAAGAGTGATAAAGTTCAATGAATTAAAAATGGATACTATTTACCATTAAAATAAAAAAGAAGACACTGTGACATGCAAAGTTTAAATTATAATGGAAACTATTGACTATGGTTATTAGCAATGCTTTAATGCATTCATCAATTGTTCTAAATGTACCACACTATGGAAGAAGTTGATGGGGAAAAGTGTGAGAGGAGGAGGGGTTGGAGTATAAGGGACTCCTCCCATATTTTGATATAACATTTATGAAATCTAAAGCTACTTTAAAAATGAAGTATAAAGAATAAAACTTTTAAAAAAAGAAGACACTGGATGAGCATTCAGAAGAAATTATAAATATACATAAAAATGAAAGCTTTTATTGTAATTTAAGATAGAATAGAAGAATTAAAAATACACTAGAATCCCAGTACAGCAAATTTGAACAGAGGGAGGAAAGAATTATCAGATTAGAAAATAAGACCTCTGAAATATCACAGGTAGAAAAATGGAGAAGAAAATGGGAAAAAAATGAGCAGGATCTTAGGGAATTGATTCATAGTACAAAACATGCAAAGAAATGCATTATTGGTGTCTTAGAAGAAGGAAAGGGAAAGGAGCATAAGGAGTGATTGAGGAATTAATGGTCCCAAATTTTCCACTTGTTATGAGGAACATTGATGTACATATCCAGAAAGTGCACTATATTCCATATAGAATATATCCTAACAAATCTACTTTGATACATATACTAATCATATTTTCAAATGTCAAAGGAAAAGAGAGCATCCTGAAAGAAGCAAGAGAAAAGAGATCCATTATGTCTAAGTGTGGCTAAAAAAGATGAGGTGTCGATTTTTCATCTCAAGCCATGGAAACAAGAAGGTGGTTGTATGGCACAGTTAAGGTGCTGATAGAGTAAAGACGTCAGCTAAGAATTTTGTATTTAAAAAAAAAATGTGTCCTTCAAAAATGCACCAAATATAAAATATGGACTATATTTATTAGTAAATTTTTGATGATTTTCGTGTGTAGTTTGTAGTAAATGTTTCAAAACAATGCAATTGTAATAAATGGTAGAGGGGCGATGTATGGGACCACTATGTCATGTCATGCATGTTTATTTTGTAAGTCCACAACTTTTGCTATTCACTTATTTTTTATGTATGCTCATATATGAATGATATACTTCAATAAAAATATACTAAAATTTAAAAAATGGAGAGAGACAGTAGATGTAGCTCAAGTGTTTGAGTGCCTGTTTCCCATGCACAAGGTTTTGAGTTCAATCTCTGGTGCCTTCTAAAAATTAAAAAGAAGAAGAAAAAGAATTTAAAATTTTCACAGATAAAGAGAAATCAAGAGAATTTGTCAACAAGATTCTTCTCCTTCAAGGAACACTAAAGGAAATTTTGCCAGTTCAAAGAGAAAAGAGAGGTTTGGAGAAGAGTGTAGAGAGAAGGACTATTAGTAAGGGTAACTAAAAGGGTTTAAAAAATTCAAATATATAGCATTATATGTACAAGCCTAAAGATAAAATGGTTGAAGTAAGTATTCCCTTGTTATTATATAATTGAATGTCAAGGAATTAAATCCCCCATTTAAGAGACAAAACTTGGCAGAATGGAGGAAAAAATAGAATCTATTACTGCCTATAAGAGAATTACCTTAGACCCAAAGACACAACATGTTGCTACTGAAAGGTTGTAAAAAAATTTTCCATGCAATCAGTAACCAAAAGAGTTGGTGTAGAAATAACAATATCAGAAGAAATAAACTGTAAATGCAAAGAAGAAACAAAAGAAGGGCACCATATTTTATTTTATTTTATTTTTATTTTTTTATATTATTTTTAATTCATTTTTTAAAATATTATATTGTACCCCCACCCCCCTCACCCCACTACTCCCCCCACAGCAACATTCTCCCCCATAATCATGACACATTCATTGCATTTGGTGAATACATCGCTGCACCTCATGGTTAATGGTCCACATCATAGCCCACACTCTCCCTCGTTCTATCCAGGGGGATACGGGAGGATCTACAATGTCCAGTAATTGCCCTGCAGCACCACCAAGGACAACTCCAAGTCCCAAAAACGCCTCCACATCCCATCTCTTCCTCCCATTCCCCACACCCAGCAGCCACCATGGCCACGTTTTCCACACCAATGCCACATTTTCTTCAATTACTAACCACAATAGTTCATGAACAGAATATCAGTAAGTCCACTCTAATCCATATTCTATTCCTCCACCCTGTGGACCTTGGATTGGCTGTGTCCATTCCACATCTATGCCAAGAGGGGGTTTAGATTCCACATGGATGCTGGATGCAATCCTCCTGCTTTCAGTTGTAGGCACTCTTGGCTCCATGGTGTGGTGGTTGACATTCAACTCCATGTTAGCTGAGTGGGGTAAGTCCAATAAAGCAGAGTGTAGGAGCTGAAGTCTGTTGAGGCTCAGGGCCTGGCTATCATATGATCAGTCTAGAGATTCAGATCCCTTAGATATATCTTAAACCCCAGCACCAACTACAATTCTGGTAAAGTAACAAGAAAGGCTTGTGAAAAGAGATCACATCTGAGTCAAGCTCCATCACACAGAAACACCAACTCCAAGGAAGGGCCAACTGACATGGCACTGAACTCCATCTGCCATGGCCATAAAACCTGTGGGTCTCTTTAGCCCTCAGAAGAACCAATACCTGGGGTTGTATCTACTTTATCTGTCTCTGAGACTCTGCTCAGGTGTGCATAAGGGCAACCCCTCTGATAACCTCCTGACTCTTTTTTAGAGACTCATAGCCATATAAACTCATTTATCTTTTCCATTTCCCCCTTGATTTGGGTCAAAAAGCATTTTTAACTCCTGTTATTATAGGTAGACAGGGATGTTCTGCTGGTCCGAGTTGAACCTTTTATTCAAGGTCATTTTCTAGTAATGTCATCAGCTGGTACTTGGTAGTGATCCCTCAGCACCAGGGAGGCTCATCCTTGGGAGTCATGTCCTATGCTGGGGGGAAGGCATTGCATTTATATGCTGAGTTTGGCTCCAAGACTGGCCACATTTGAGCAACATGGAGGCTCTCATGAGGGAACTCTTAGGCACACTGCTGCTCTAGGCCTTGTTCTTATTTCAGGTGCACAGGCTCACAAGCATAGTCATTAGTATCAGGGGCTCATTGTTGGACCTTCATTCCTTTTTGGTCTTTACCATTGCACTTGGGAGATTGTTGCTCTTCCTTTAGGGACTGTGATAGAGCTCCCCTGGCTAGGAACTCAGCACTCCCTCAGTTGTTGTTTTTAATTGTTTCCACTATGAAAATATCCAAACATTTTTATGTACCCTGGATATATACCCTGTAGAACTCCCTGTCAACCATATGTCCCCTGTCAATAACATCCCACACCAGTATTCCTCCACTGAAATTGTTGAACCTCTCTGTGATCCAAAACTTCCTGAAAAGTGAAGCCCAATATATTGCCAAGGGCACCATATTTTAATAAAAAGGATAATCTATCAAGAAGAATAACCAATCATAAATATTTATTTATATAACCAGGGTGTCCCAAAATACATGAAATAAAACCTGGGCATACACCATTGTTATCAATAGCAGACCATATAGAAAGGTGATCAGTAAAGCAAAAAATTCTTCCATAATCCATTTTTAAAAATTAGACTTGATAGACATATAGAGAAAAATGCACCCACAAAAGCAGGATATACATTCTTCTCATGCACTCAAAGGTCATTCCCCAGGATAAACAGCATATTAGGTTGTAAAAAAAGTATCAGCGAATTTAGGAAGATTGGAATTATACAAAGTACTTTCTCAGACAACAATGGAATGAAGCTGTAAATCAATAATCGGCAGAGAGCTGGAAAATTCACAAATATGTGGAAATCAAAATCTTAAATAATCAGCGGGTAAAGGAGGAAATTGAAAGGAAAAATTTAAATACCACTAAGTAAATGAAAATGATAACACAGCATATGAAGTCTTTTGGGATGCAGCAAAGGCAACACTGATAGGGAAACTGATAGTTAAAAATGGCTACGTAAAAATAAGAAAGAGCTAAAATAAAGGAACTAACTTCACATTTACAGAAATTAGAAAAAGAACAGCAAACTAAACCCAAAACAGAAGGACATAAATAACAAAGATTAGAGCAGAATTAAATTAGATTGACAATTAAAAAAACTAGTTTTCTGAGATTAATAAAACTGACAATTACCTAAAATAACAAAGCAAAAAAGAAATGCAAATATATCAAATCAGAAATGAGACAGGACCATCCTTACTTACTCCACAGGAATAATAAAGATAAAAAAGAATGCCATGAAATACTGCAAGCCAACAAGATGGACAAATTAGATGAAATGCACAAATTTCTAGAAACACACGATCAACTTACACTGACAAAAGACGAAACAGAAGACCTTAACAGATCAATCAAAAGTAATGAGATTGAAAGTCATCAGATAAATGCCCATCAAACAATGTCCTGGGCCAGATTGATTCACAAGTGAATTCTACCACTCATTCAAAGAACTAATACCAATTTTACTCAAACTCTTCCAAAATATTGAAGAGGAAGGAACCTTCTCTAACTCATTCTATACAGTCAGCATCACCACAATACCAGAGTCACATTGATATTATCTTTTTTTCCCTTGTGTGCATATTCATTCTTTACTTTTTACTTTTTATTGTTTTTTTTAAGATATTAGATTAAATGAATATCACATAAAAATATAGGGGATTCCCATATGCCCTGATCCCTATATCTCCAACATTTTCCCACATTAACAACATCCTCATTAGTGAGGTGTATTTATTGCAATTGATGTATACCTTTTGGACCATTGCCATTAAGCATGGATTATAGTTTACATTGTAGTTTGCACTCTCTCCCACTCCACTCTGTAGGTTATGGCAGGATATATAATGTTCTGTACCTATCTTTGCAATGCCATTCAGAACAATTCCTAAGTCCCCAAAATGTCCCAGTATTACACCTGATTTTCCCTCTCCCTGCCTTCAGAACCTTGCATGGAGATTCTACATCAATGATATGATTACTTACATTGCTAGAATAATGGTAAGTCTGTCATAGAATACTTGTAAGTTGACTTTAGTTCATATTTCATTCCCCAATCCTGAAGACTCTGGGATGGTGAGGCATGCTCCACCTGCAAGTAAGAGTTGGCTGTGATTCCATAAAGCCAATGAATGGGACTCTCTTGCTTACAGTTGTGACTCTTTGGGACCCTTGGTATGGTAGTTGTCCATCATCACCTCCATGTTTCTTGTCTTGGGGGAGAACAATGAGAATAGGAGTTGCAACTCCATTGAGATTCAGGGCCCAGCTGGCACATAGCCCAAAGAATTAAGTGTCTTGGACATACACCTACCAACTCTAGTACTTGTTATAGGTTCAAATAGAACAGAAGAGCCATACTACGAAAACCACCACTGAGACCAACTCTGTCAGTTTGGGGAGGATAAATTCAAAATTAGGGCACACTGGCAAAGCACCAGACACCTGAGCTACCTGCCCTGACTATAGTGTCTGGATATCTCCAGAGCCCTTAGAAGCCCCCACTCTTTTGGGTAGTATCTACTTGGCAGTCAAAGAGATCCTGCTGAGATATGCATAAGCATAACCTCTGGAATGATCTCCTGACTCACTTTGAAGACTCTTGGTCATATAAACTCATTTTTCTTTTGGTCAAGTTCTTTTTCCAGATGCATTGCTAGTTGGTTCTTGGTAGTAATCCCTCAGTACCAGGGAGGCTCATCCCTGGGAGTCATGTCTCATGTCTCACACTGGGGGCAAGGTAATGTATTTTTATGCTGAGTTCAGCTCAGAGAGATGCCACATTTGAGCAATGAGGTGGCTCCCAAGAGGCAACTTTTAAACTCCCTATAATACTAGACTAAGTTTTCATTTCAAGAGTACAGGTTCATATGTACAGTCATCAGTATCAAGCACACCTCAATGGACCATCCTACTTCACTAATCACTGCCCCTTACTCAGGAGAATCTTGCTGTCCCATTACAGAATGTGACAGAGTTCCTCAGGATGGAAATTTGATATTCTTTCAGTTATTGTGTGAATATCCCCCAATCATGATAATGTTCCATGAATATTTGAACTCATGCATATGTCTTATATGAATACCCAAGTGAGTTTCCTCCCATTTGTCACCCATCACTGACACCATGCCCCAAGATCCTCCCCTGTCACAGTTGTAACCATTTTGTGATCCAAAACTTCTTTAAAAATTAATTCAATAAATAATCAAATACAATTAATAAGAAAATGAGATAATAATGATCATTTAAGAAATACAAAATAAAAGGCAAAAAATTAAAAAATAAAAAGTTGGTATAATAAAAAATAAAGAAAAAATATTTTTTTGACATTTTGCCTTTCTGTTGTCCTATATGTACAGTTACATTATCTTCAGTTTATATTCCCCCAATGTCTTAGGTTTTATTTTTTTTCATTTTGTCCTCAAAGAAGTTTTAGCTTACAGAAAAGTCATGTACTGAATACAGGGAACTCCCATATAGCAACATCCTCCCCTTTCCACTCTTTCCCTATTAATAGCACTTGATGCATGGATGTATGTTTGTCACAACTGATGTACAAGTATTGAAATATAGCAACTAACCATGGTAAATTATATACCTTATGGATTACATTTTGGGCCATACTATTTTATAAATGTTCATGGACTTCAACATGGCCTGTATCCATCATAACCACATTAATAGTCTACAAAAAAAATTGCAGACCAGTCCCACTAATGAACTTAGAAGCAAAAATCTTCAAAAAATACTTGCAAATCAAATCCATCAATACATTAAACAAATTATAAACCATGATCAAGTGGTTTTATTCTAGGTATGTGAGCATGAGTCAATATAAGAAAATCATCAAATGTAATATGCCACATTAATATATCAAAGAGAAAAATTACATTATCATGTCTTTTGATGCAGAAATGGCATTCAACAAAATTCAAAATCTTTCATGACAAAAGTACTGCAAAAGTTAGAAATAGAAGGAAGCTTCCACAATGATAAAGGGCATATATGAAAAACCCATAGCTAACGCTGTACTTAATGGTTAAAGGCTAAAATCTTTACCTCTAAGATCTGGAAGAAGAAAAGGAGGCCCACTGTAACCATTGTTTATACAACATACTAGAAGTTATACAAGGAAAAAAGGGATCTAAACAGGAAAAGAGGAAGTAAAACTGCTGACATGACTCTAAATTTAGGAAATTCTGAAATGTCTATGACAAAGCTACTTGAACTAATAAACGAGTTCAACAAAGTGGCAGGATAGGTCAATATGAAAAAATGAATAATGTTTCTGTACACTTGTATTGAACAATCTGAGGAGGAAATCAGGGAAAAATTCAATTTACAATAGCAACTAATGCCCATTGACACCACTCCTATTCAAAATTCTGTTAGAAATTCTAATTAAAGCAATTTGACAAGAATTTTAAAAGCATCCAAATTGGAAAGGAGGAAGTAAAAATTTATTTGCAGATGATTTGGCAGTATATATATACAGAGTTCTGAAAAATCAACAACAAAGGTAATAGGACTATAAATGAGTTCAGCAGATTGGAGGGATATAAGTTCACCATGCAAAGATCAGTCGTGATTTTTTACATTAGAAATGAAAACACTCTAAGGAGAAATTCAAGAAAAATATTCCATTTATAATAGCGACTAAAAAAATCAAATACCTAGGAAAAAACTTAACTAAAGATATAATGGACTTGTACACAGAAAACTACACAATATTGCTTAAAAAAATCAAAGAATACATAAATTAATGAAATGGCATTTCATGTTCAATGATAAGAAGACTAAATATCTTTAAGATGTCAATTTTACCCAAATTCATTTACAAATTAAATGCAATCAAAACAAAAATTCCAAGAGCATTTTTTTTCAGAAATTGAAAAGCCAGTTATCCAATTTATTTGGAGGGTAAGTGGCCCAAGATAGCCAAAAAGTTCTTGAAGAAGAACAACATAGGTTGTTGTTCTCATACTACCTTATTTAAAATCATATCACAAAGTTAAATTCTTCAATCCTGTATTGCATTGGCACAAAAATAGACATATTGACCAATGGAACTGAATTTAGAGTTAAGTAATCTACCCTTACTTTTATGGACAACTGACATTTGAAAAGGACACTATGTCAGCTCAAGTGGGAAAGAATAGTCTCTTTAACAAATGCTTCTGTGAGAACTGGGTTTCCATATACATGAATAAAAGAGAATCCCTGTAACACATGCAATACAAAATCAAATACCTAAATATTAGAGAAAGGACCATAAAACTCATAGAAGATATTGTCAGGAAACACCCCTTAGATCTTGTAGTGGACAGTGGTTTCAGAAATTTTACACCCGAAGTATGAGCAATTAAAAAAAAAACAACAAATTAGACCTCATCAAAATTGCAAACTTTTGTGCTTTAAAGTAATACATCAGGAAAGTGAAAAGGCAGCCTATGCAAAGGAAGAAAATTGGAAACCTCATATCTGATAGGGTCTAATGTCCAGCATATACAAGGAAATCCTACAACCAAATAATAAAAAGACAAACAACCCAATCAAAACATGGACAAAAACATGAATAAACATTTTTCCATCAAGAGGAAATATAAATGGCCAAAAGTCACATATAAAAGATGCTTAACCTCATTAGTTATTAGGGAAATGTAGATCAAAAGTACAATGAGTTAGTATAAATGTATTACTTCCCACCGCCTTCCCCCACTCCGGGGGTGCATGACTTTCAGGGATGAGACTTCCTGGCACCATGGGATTATTTCCAAGCCTTAAAATGTGATGCATTTGGAAAAAGACATTGCCCAGAAGGGGCAAATATTAAATAAAAGAGATTCCAAAGCAAGTTGGGAGTTCATTACACAGGTTACACTTACTCTGGTTTCAGAAAGATTTCACAGACTGACACAGTAAACATAATTTCAAATGAAAGTGATCCTGATGGCTCTAGGGATGACTAGACAACAAAGGCAAGCCATACAATCTCATGAAATCAGCATCCTATTGGCAGTCTTTATATGGAAATATAAGAATATCAATTTCCCCATTACAACCATATCATATTGTTTGCTAAAATTCCATAGAGATTACAAAATTTGTGATCCTTCTTCATTCTTCACTGAGTAAAATTTAAGCGGTCACTTTTTCAGAGAGATTCATATATACCAGTAGATACCACTTTATTAAATGCCTTGCCATCATTTTCCCTGAAAATCATCTTCAGACCATAAATATACCCATGTGTTCTATGTATTTTGATTCATTCTGAATTAGCTTTGCTATTTTAGGGAATTTCTGTAGCCTCTACCAAGGTGAGCAATCTCCTTTGTTCAAAATACATATAAAAGACAGAACATGGAGTGAAAAAGATGTGGGGCTCTGTTGACTGTTCCAGATCTTGTGAAGTAAAAAACACCCTTTACTAACTTTAGGGGGAATTGTGCTTTCCAAAATTTGACTTTTTATTTGTACTCACCAATCATTCCCTGTCCACTTTGGAAACTGTGTTGATATCCTACAAGGTTATGAGGAGGTTTCTTCCCATTTTTGAGCCCTCATTTCCAAGTCTTTCCTTGGGGGTCCTTAGTCTCTCCCACATTCTCATACTATCCTGATTGGCAGCTATTTTCAGACTTCTCAGAGTAATGACAAATTTGCTATTTTTCTCCATCCTTTTTGGGTAGTAACTCATGATGTGAGGGATGCCTAACATTATTATCATATCCCATTATCAAGGAAATTTTCATAGCTCTTTTGGTAAGGGTCCCACTGTGATGCAACCACTTTCACTTTCTTCTTAAAATCCACTCCGAAAGGTACAATTTTTTTCTTTAACTTCATATATACTTGCCAGTTATTGTTGATTTTTGATGCTGTTGATAATTTTAAATAATATTTGATTTCCCTTCATGCAATAATATCAGCCCAGACACTTAGAAAAAATTATTAGGTTGGTATCATTTTATGTTTTTATTTTAGTGTAAATAAATTATAATTGTAATCTGACATTAAATTGAAAATGTATTGAATTACCAATGACCTATGAAACTTTTTTAAAATATTTCTTTTTAAAGTTAACAGCAAATAAAATTATTTGCTAATTTCATTGCTAATAAACTTTATTGCAAATTTAATAATTTGAAGAGATAAGGCAAAAAAATAATTACCAGCGAGAATTTGAAGGAAAACTGACAACTCTAGAGTGTGAAATAAATCGTTTCCCAGGACTCCAGAAAGGAATGACCTATACATGTCATTCCTAAAGGAGAACCATGTTTTTAAGAATCTAGAAAAACAATTGTAGATATGGATCTCCCTGAAAAAGTAACTCCTTAAATTTTATTCTGTGAAGAATGATAGATCACAAATTTTTGTAATCTCTATAACTGCCTGAAGAAATATTCGTCTTCTAGAAGATAAACATGTTTCCTCATTTCTCAGGTATAATTCTGTGATTTACTTTAAACCTTAATCAAGAGTGAGTTACTACAGAATTTTATAGAAAGCAATCCTCATAAACAAAATTATTGTTTAAAATATCAATAGAGGTAGAGATATCCAGTGAAGTTTTCACTATAAACATTTTACATTTATTTGCTGGATATTAGGAACTAGATGTACTCTAAGAAAATTTTTATTTTACTAATCTGTTTCATGTGTGTAGCAACTGATGAGGAATACAGATACACTTATGTGTTTTTCTGATATTTTAAAATTTTGAAGTAAATAATTTCAAAATATCACTGAGGCACAAAGGAGCAGAGATAAAACCTTGAACTCTCTCTTTCCTATGAACAAGGCTATGTATTTAAACATCATGATGCACTCTAAATTAGAAGATGTATGACAAAGAGTATAGTAAATAGAACATAAACTTAAGAAATTTGTGTAGACGAGTTAGATGATGCAATCTGGAGGACTGGAAGAAGACTTCTTAGGAACAATATCAATGTCTGGTTTTGATAAAGGAAATTTAAATATTTATCTGGAAATATGGTTATATCAAATAACGTACTCCTTAGGTCACCACCATGTATCAACTTAATCACTGGTTATTGTTTTTTATATTAAATAAATTTTCTGCTTTAAGGATTTTCTCTGGCTCATAAAATATGAAGCTAATAGAAGAAATGTGCATATTGAAAGGATTATTATAGAAAACTATTTGTATGAAATAATTTGGAAAATACTGGAAATTATTGTGAATATAATCAATGACAGTTAATCAACATTACTATTAACTTTTAAAAATGGCAAATTGTATACTATTTTGTAATTACAAGTGGTATTAATAAAAATAAAATTTCTAACATTTATAGTCACTCCTCAATTTCAAAATTTCCACAAACAGTATTAAATAAATCTGAAATGAAGCCACTAACTGTAATTACTTATAATTTGAAAGAATAATTAAGGTATTAACAGAAGGAGTAAGGTATTAAGAGAAAGAGTAATTCTTTATAATTTGGTGTGATTCAAGACAAACCCGAATAAAATAGTGAACCAAGTGATTTCAGTAAATTCTGCAAATGCACGTGGACAGATATGTAGGCAGATCAGCTCCATTTCCAAGTGTAAAAACCACTTTGCCACATTTTCCCACATTTTTGAACTCCAGGGCATCAGACCTCAAGCAGTTAACTGAGTCGAAGAGGGGAAGAAATTCAAGGTGGAGACGGCTGTCCACAGCTGTGCAGTTTCTGACCCCGGATTGTGAATACAATGTGGCAACTTCTCTGAAGCCTACCCTGAGCTGCTGGTCCAGTCCACTTCTGAAACTCTGGTTTCTAATGACAAAGTGACTATGTGCAATGGCAATACAGGTACTGATGATTTCTTCGTTTAGTATTGGGTTCAAATTTATGCTATGTTATTTTGCTTTTCCTCCTGAATCTACTTCCAACCCCACTTTGCGTTCCCCTTTGGGGTTTGCTTTGTCTATTTTTTGTTGCAATTTCTTGATGTAACAGCAATTTAAGTGAGCTACAACCAACTCAGGAGATGACGACCACCTAGAGCATGTTAGGGGAAACCACCCTTTATATGTGAATTTATGTTTTTAATAATAGTTTTAAATATCTGTCACTAAAAACAATTAAACAGAGAAGGTGCATCTTTCATCAAATGTTGGAAATCATGCCTGATGGAAGGAAGGATATTTTGCCAAAGCATAAAATCGGGTGGAACGCTTTTCTGAGATTTTGTGTGTATGTGAGAATGCAAACTAGACACAGCAAGGGAGCTCTGGCACCTACTGCATTGGAAACTTTGAATCAATTAGACTTCAAGTAAAATAAAATATTTTAGGGACCTTTCCATAAAGGAAATGAAAGAATGTATAGGCATAATCCATCTGGTCTCCTTTGGATTAAAATGTGGCCACTCTCTAAGCCAAACTCAGCATGTAGATGCATTGCCTTCCCCCCAACGTGGGACATGACTCCCAGGGATGAACCTCCCTGGCACAAAGGCATTACTACCAAGCACCAGCTAATGATGTAACTACAAAAAGACCATGAACAAAGAGGTCAACTCAGACCAGCAGAATATCTCAGCCTACATGTAATATGAGGTGTTAAAAACAGCTTTTTGACTTTGGATAAAAAGGGGGAAATGGAAAGGACAACCGAGTTTATGTGGCTAAGACTCTCCAAAAAAGAGTCAGAAAATTCATCAGGGGGTGATGCTTATGCATGCCTCAGCAGGGTACCAGAGACAGCCAAGGTAGATGGAAACCCAGGTGCTGGTTCTCCTGAGGGCTGCAGCGACCCACAGGTTCTATGGTCAAGGCAGATGGCTCTGGAGTTCAGAGCCATTTCAGTTGGCCCTACTTTGGAGTTTGTGTTGCTGAGTGTTATGGAGTTGGACTCAGATATAATCTTTCTACACATGCCTCTTCTGTTACTTTTATCAGACCTGTGGTTGCCATTTGGGTTGGTGAATCTCTGAACTGTCCATGTGAGGGTCAGTCCCTGGGCCTCAGCAGACTTGCAGTTCTTACCCTCTGGTTTTTTGACTTACCCTGGCCAGCTGGCAGAGAGGTGAAAAGTGTCAACCACCACACCAGGCAGCCAAGAATTCCTACAGCTCCAAGCAAGAGAATTGCATCCATCATCCATGTGGAATCTAAAACCCCTCTTGATGTAGAGGGCAACTGGACATAGCCATCCAAGGTCCACAGATGGAGGAATAGAGTATGGATTAGAGTGGACTTACTGGTGTTCTGCTAGGGAAATATTGTGATTAGTAAGGGAAGAAATTGTAGTAGTGATGTGGAGAGGATGCCCACGGTGGTTGCTGATGGTCAGGAGAGGGAAGAAGAGATATGATATGGGGGCATTTTCAGGAGTTGGTGTTGTCCTAGGTGGTGCTGCAGGGGCAGATGTTGGACATTGTGTGTCCTGTCGTGGCCCACTGGGTGGACTGGGGGAGAGTGTGGACTACAATGTAGATCACTGTCCATGTGCTACAACAGTTCTCCAGAATGTATTAGCCGGGTGCAGTGAATGTGCCACAATGATGAAAGAGTTTGTTGATATGGGAGGGGTGGCATGTGTGGGGTGGGGGGTATATAGGTACCTCATTTTTTTAATGTAAAATTTAAAAGAAAATAAAGAAGAAAAAAAGAAAATAAAAAATCATTCTGAGGAGAATCTCAGGAACATTCATTAACTTTGTTGCAGAAAGAGTCTTTACCTCAGTAAGCTAAAGATAAGGAGAAACCATCCTAGTTACTGGGTACATGAAGAAAATTGCTGTTCAGTGTTCAAACAGGGTGATGGAGAAGTTCTCTTACCGAGTCTGAGATAACCATATGCCAAAGAAGAAAATGAGAAAATAGTCATAGAATGTATTCAGGTAGAGTTTGAAAAGATACTATATGAAATTCAATAAATGAAAGGTTTATGGACCTTGATTTCATTTTAAATCATTTAATATACTTATGTTTTCTGATCCTATGTATATTGAAATTAACATATATGACCGGAGTTGTGAAAATGGGTAATCTGTTAATTCATTGGTATCAAAATACTATTTTGTCCATTTTATCTATGCAGAATTTCTCATGATAACCCTTTTATTGATATCAATGGCAACTTTTGATTGGTAAGAAATATATGTTGTCTCCATTTGTTTTGTAGCATATGTTTATCATTTTATCTTTGACCACAGAGGGATGCCAAGATAATTGAACTCATGGACAATCTCACTATCTTCACAGAGTTTCTTCTCATGGATATCTCAACTTCTTGAGATCTCCAAATCCTGCAAGATCTGATTTTCTTATTGATGTATCTGGGAGCCCTGACTGGCAATCTTCTGTTCCTGTCATTGTAACTGAGCCACACCTACATTCTCCAATTATTTCTTTATAGACAATATATCCCCAATTGATCTTTGCTGTATTTCAGTTACTGTTCCCAAAATGATTGTGTATTCACTGACAGGCAGTATAATGATTTCTCTCCCAGCATGTGCTGCTCAGATTTTCATGTCTTTCTTGCTGGTATCCAGAGGGATTTCCTTCCTTTTGGTGATGTCCTATGATCACTATGTTGCCATTTGCCACACTCTTAACTATGGACTCACCATCACCCCCTGTCTGTGCACATAGGCAGCTGGTGGTTCATGGTTGTGTGGGTCAGTCTATTCTGCTATCCACACAGGCAACATGTTCAGGCTTCCCTTCTCAGTGTGCAATGTGATCCATCAATATTTCTGTGATATCTCTCAAATTTTGAGGATCTTATTTTCTTTTTTTTAATTTTTTTATTTTTTTATTGACTTTGTAATAAAATTACATTAAAAAAATATATATGAGGTCCCATTCAACCCCACCCCCCTACCCCACCTCCCCCCCCCCCCCCCAGCAACACTCGTTCCCATCATCATGACACATCCATTGCATTTGGTAAGTACATCTTTGGGCACCTCTGCACCTCATGGTCAATGGTCCACATCATGGCCCATACTCTCCTCCATTCCATCCAGTGGGCCCTGTGAGGATTTACAATGTCCGATGATTGCCCCTGAAGCACCATCCAGGGCAGCTCCATGTCCCAAAGACGCCCTCACCTCTCATCTCTTCCTGCCTTTCCCCATACCCATCAGCCACCATGTCCACTTTTCCCAATCCAATGCCACCTCTTCTATATGGATATTGGATTGGTTGTGTCCATTGCACCTCTATGTCAAGAGGAGGCTCAGATTCCACATGGATGCTGGATGCAATTGAGGATCTTATTTTCAAATTTCAGTTTTCTGAATGTGTGGTCTTAGCTATTAGTTCTTCCATTGACTTAGTATTATTTGCCTTTTTATTTATGTCATATATTTTCAACGGTGCTTAGGATACAATCTGTGGAAGTCTGTAACAAAGCCTTATCCACATGTACCCCACAATTGGCAATTCTCATATTGTAATAATTTCTGGGTTGACTGCTCTCTTTGGTCCCTCTGCAAATGAAGCATCCCTTAGTAATCTTCTCATGGCCATGTTTTGCACACTATGGTGCCCCATTAATTAACACCATCATCTGCAGCTTGCAGAATATTGAGATTAACTCTGCCCTACAGACTGTTCCACAGATATTTTGATTTGCCATGTAGGTTTTTATTTTTGGATTAAACATATGAATAATATCTGAAAGAAGTTTAACTTCTATTTGATACATTATTTTAAATTTCAGTATATCCTTGTTAAATATGCAGATGTCTAATATTTTCTGTACACCCTTTTCTGAATACATATGTGATCATAAGCTAAATATTTGTGTCCTAGTTTTTCAGCTCTTTGCAATTTGTAATTCATCCATTTTTCTGGAAAATATTTTCTATATTTCTCAAATATTTTTAATAATTTAAGATTTTTTTGGCTAAAGAAAATAATGATATAAAGTGGATTAGAATATGGATGGGGACATTTACAGGTGACTATGAACTTGAGAGAACTTCAAGATGCAAGGTGCTACCACACTTGAAGGGAACATTGAGAGTATTGAATTAGAGAAAACCATTCAAATTGCTCTCTTTGCACTCACCTTCATACAAACATCTGAGCAAGTGAATAAACTGAACAGGATTGAGATAAAATTGTGGAATTAAGAGCACAATAATGTTATAGCCCTGAGATATTTGCTAAGGTTGCTTCCCTGAATGAAAAATGAATTATAAAAGCTTGTGCCTTGCCATAATATATCATTTGGAAGCTTTATCTCTCTTTGAGATCCAGTTGAAAATGTTCATGTCATGCTTTATTATACTCAATATAAATGCATAGTGAAACACAATGGTTTACAGAGGGGAGTGAGATGTAGTAACAAATGGAATTAGATTTTGTATGCAGAATGCTAGATTTTGCTTATTTTATTAAAAAATCACTATTCACCAGCAAAAAACATGTAAATCTTATCCTCTCAATATGGAACCAGTTTTTTTTTCTGAATCCCACATGCTGATCTACATTTTAATGGTTTAAGTAATTAACCTTTTTATAACTCAATCCAATTCAATCCCTTGAGGGCTGCCATTTTACTTTAGAATATTATCTAGAAAAGTTTCAAAAAGTATGACACTGCTCAATTGTAACCCAAGAATTCTACATCCATCAAACCTGTCTTTCAAAAATAAGGAGAAATTAAGTAATTCCCAGATAAGCAGTATATATTAAAGAGAGTTCTCCAGACTGAAAGGAAGGGACATTAGACAATAGATCAAAGCCACTTGAAGAAATAAATACCTCTGGTAAGGGTTACAACATGGGCAAATATAAATGCCAGTGTTATTGTGTTTTTTTTTTTATTTTTAACTCCACTTTTTACTTCCTACAAGTTCTAAAGGGCACATGCATAAAATGTAATTGTAAAGCAGTGGTTTTGGACTTATCATATATAAATACACAATTTATGACAAAAACTAGAAACAGGTGTGTTGCAGAGGGATTTAGGAAAATAATTTGTGTATGTCATTTTGGTTAAGTTGGTATCTAAGCAAACGAGAGTGTTAAAGATTTAGGATATTAAATGTATGAACCATAACTATTATAGAAAATGCACAAGCTCATAGAGACAGTACTTAGCATACAGTTAACAAGGTTTGGATGCTGTAGGTAGTATGGGCTGTTATTGTTTAGTAGGTATGGGATTTCTTGTGGAGATAGGAAAGTTTAGTTATTTTATGTGGTGAGGGTATCATAGAACTGTAAAAGTATGATTGACCCCACTAGTTGCTGTGCTTGAGAGTATTTGAGATGGTTAACATTATGGTGTGTATATGTTTTAAAAAAAGAATAACCAACCA
Source organism: Dasypus novemcinctus (assembly GCF_030445035.2). Lineage (NCBI taxonomy): Eukaryota > Metazoa > Chordata > Mammalia > Cingulata > Dasypodidae > Dasypus > Dasypus novemcinctus. The sequence continues at coordinate 8,466,079 of NC_080700.1, read as the reverse complement.
AGGGAAAAGTTATTTTAAAGAAATGCAGTAATGATGCTGTGTAATATCTAATAAAGGAGGAGAGGGAATGAAAAGGGTATTTTGGAGATATACCAAGAAAATACAATATAGACTAAGTTTGATATTTGCATTTAGGCTGGTTACGTAAGTAAATATCCTTGTTATGATTGATCCCACTAGTTGCTGTGCTTGACAGTATTTGAGATGGTTAACAATATGGTGTGTATATGTTTTAAAAAAGAATAACCAACAAAGGGAAAAATGATTTAAAAAATGCAATAATGATGCTGCATAGAATCTAATAAAGGAGGCGAGGGAATGAAAAGGGTATTTTGGAGATATACCAGGAAAATGCAATATAGACTAAGTTTGATATTTGCATTTAGGTTGGCTACATAAGTAAATATCCTTGTTCTTAGGAAATATGTGTGACATTATTAAGTTTTCACAGAAATGGCTACATACAAACTACTCTCAAGTGTCCATATAATGGATTTATAAATGGATAGGCAGATATAATTTCAAATAAAAACTAATTTTAAAACATTTTAACCCCAGACATTACTGAAGTGTGTTCATATTCCTCCAATATTTGAAATATTTTCAGTATTTCAATAATTGATGACATGGTAATATTTCTTTTAAACATTAATTCATTCTTACCAGAGTCATCTGCACAGCAGCTTCTGAGAAGGATACATGTTAGTACAATTTTATATTCAAGTAGTAGATTTACAAAGGCCAGGAAAAAAATTGCTGGATCTTTGCATTTGAGAGAGTGATTTCATATTGCATTAACCCTTAAGTTTTATTTAAATTTATTTTTATATGTAGGATTATTATCCAAGATATTCTTATGCAGATTATTTGATTATTTAGATTCATGAATTTCTAATATCAAGTTCTGAATAGTTAAAATAGAGCTCTGTTTTGTCTTCATTTTGATTTTTTCTCAACAATTTGATATTTTCTTGTATGGATGCCTGATTCTCTATATGATTTCTGGAACTTATTTTTCAATAATGTTACCATCATGAGTCAGGCAATATTTAATGTATGTCAATCAAGAAACTTCACTTTTTCTAATGTGAATAATTTTTTCACATTTTCTCTTGTAATTTTTAACTTGCAAAATTAGTTTTATCCTAATATTGGGATAATCATCTATTTTTAGATACTTTCTACCTATTTCTATTTTAATTCTACATTTGAGAAATATTCTTCAAATCTCTACAAATAATCCTAAAGGTACTCTTTAGTTTTTTAAATTATATTTATACAGATATATAATTTTCCTTAACATTCTATCATTCATATATCTGCTGTTTATTTTCTGATGGCAAAATACTGATGCAAAATCATTCTTTATCTATTTTAGTATACTAACTAGAGGTTTTGAAATATCTCCTTGACTGTTCAATGTTTCAGTGCATTTGAAGTCATGTGAAATAATTTTTTTGTTTATCTAATATTTTATTCAAAATCCAGATTTATTCTGTGTGCACAGCTGCCATGCTTTTAGCCAATTCTAACTGGATAATTCTGAGTCTCCCCCTTTGCCTCTCTTTGTACCTAAGAAGATGGTAAAATGTATCATTTTATAGCTCAAGGTTGCAACAGATTTTACAATTGACCTACTATTTCTTATCTTAAAAAAACAATTGTGAATGGAATCAATGTTATTTGTGGCAGAAGAATAAATAAAAACTTTTGATTCAGATGTAGTTACATGTTCTTAAACAAGCTGAACCTTTTATTTTGCCCTAATTACAAAAAAAGTGGAACAAATACATAGTAGAACCACAAAATGCTGTTTGTCAGTGTTTTGTATCATAATTTCTTTCCTGTGTTTAATCATAGGATACTGATCCAGTGACAGCAGTCTAATATGCTTTATTATGATCTTAAGAAATGAAATAAAAATAACTTTAAGGTCCATCAATAGAGACTTTAAAATAATTTCTCTCTTCAGTAAGTTGATATTGGCAATGTGATGCACAATTTTTCTCTATTAATCTATATTACCTCTCATCTTTTTACCCCACGGCATTTCATCAAATTATATATCCCTAGTCATAGGAGTTCACAATCTTGTTTGGAAGTATTCTAATTCAAGCATCTATGGGGCACAATTGTATGTTAAAATGATAAGAAAGAGAAAGTGATTTGTGGAAGTAATCATTTTAGCATTTTTTATTATTTTAATTTTTAAAGTTTATCTAGCATACTTAATAAGGAAATCAGCTTTTTGCTCCAATTTGGACCACTACACCTCTAAAAATTTAATTATATCCAGAAAGCACACTGAATTCTATTTTATGTTATGCTCATTTTGACAAAGGATATGTTTTATGTGCATATATGACCAAAATGTCAAATATACAATGGATTGGATGAGAAAAAAATTTAAAGAACTGGAGAAAGAGAATTATGTTATGGCAGAGTCCATAAATAATAATACATTAAGTGATATTTTATCAATGTTTCATTTATATGTGAATCTAGGCAATTTCTGTGCACTTTGCAATAGCTCTAATCTCAAATTTATTTAGAGTTATATCAGAAAAAATTGCTTTCAAAATAAACTGGACAGTATAAAAATATAACTAAGATTTTAAAAATTTGGTTTTATTCCAATGTTTTGTAGTCTTGAGAATTAAAAATATATATATATTATTAATTGAATTAAAAGCTGCTTAGTTCTGTGCCTTAGGGCTAAATGGCTTGTGAGTTTTTGTTTAAAGAAAAGAGTAGAGCTGGCCACAATTTGTGTTGGTTCACTATCATGTAGCAGGACTCCTTCCTCTCAGTCTTCAATCTATAAAAGTTGCCCATGATTTTCCCTATTAATATTTTCTGTTTCTATTCCTTCAATACTTTTAAGCCTGCACATGGTAGCAGGCTGAAAGTTGGGTACTGCTGGTGTTATCACGATAAGGCTAAGCAATATATAAATCATCACACCTGATCTCAACATTACGTGTTTATTCTCTTTGCCAAAGCCTCTATTTTCTGAATGTATTTTTTCAAAAGTAAAGCTCTTTTAATCCAATTGTATTGATGAATAAATACATCCGAAGTACACAATTAATGGTATTCAGTGTAATCATGTATTTTTGCATTCATTTCAATCATTCTTAAACAATTTCATTATTCCAATAATAATAACACACAAACAAAACTCAACACTTTTCAATCTCTCTATAATTTTATCCTTTTCTCTAGTATATTAGTATTTACATTTGTAAAATCTCATATATGAAATATCACTATCTTTCATGTTTTCCATGTGGTTTTACTATCTTATCCAGTTCCCAAGTTACAGTTTTCAGCTTTCCTTCTTGTAATATATATGAATTTAGACTTTCCCTTTCAACCTCTGTCATATCCATATAATAGCTCTGCTAGTTCCAATCACTGTGATATGCTTTGATCATTTATATTAATTTCCAAAATATTACAAACAATATTTTCACCAATTCTACAGATGAACCCTCAAATTTTCATTCTCTGCCCTCTTATTTACTGGTGACATTTATTCTAATTATTAACTTCAAGAGTTTAGATAATATATTTAGTTCATAATAGCATAATCATACAATTCTTGTCTTTTTGTGTCTGTCATTCTTCACTCAACATGTCTGCCAAGTTCATCCATGTTGTCATACATTTCATGACTTCATTTCTTCTTACCACTGCATAATATTCCGTCATACATACACACCACAGTTTGTTTATCCATTCATCAGATGATAGACACCTGGGGTGTTGCCAGCTTTTGGGAATCATGTATAATGTTGTTGTGAATATCAGAGGGCAGATGTCAGTTCATGTTTCTGCTCTCAGTACTTCTGGGTAGATATATAGTAATGGGTATGTATATAGTACATATCACATGGCAAGTGTGGCAGCGAGATATTACTTATGAATTCCAAAGATAGATATTGGATTATAGTGGTAAACTGGTCTGTTCCTCTGGGCATAATATATTGTTTTAGATTCAAAGGTTTCACTTCCACTGAATTAAATTAAATTGTGAGGGCCCAACAGTGGGCTCTTGATACTAATGGCTACACTTTTGAGCCTATGCACCTGCAATAAGAACAAGGCTTAGAGTAGCATTGTGCCTGGGGGTTTCCTCCTGACAGCCTTCATGTTACTCAAATGTGGCCACTCTCACAGCCAAACTCAGCGTGTAGATGTGATGCATTCCCCCCAGCGTGGGACACGACACCCGGGTATGCCTCCCTGGCACCGAGGGATCACTACCACATACCAGCTGAAGAAGCAACTAGAAAATGACCTTGAATTAAAGATTCAATGCGGAACAGCAGAATATACCTGTCTACATATAATAACATGACTTCGGGAAGTGGTTTGACCTAATGTAAGGGGGAAATGGAAAGGAGAAATGAGATTATAAGGCTGTGAGTCTCTAAAAAAGAGTCTGGAGGTTGTCAGAAGGAATACCCCTATGTACAACTGAACAGAGTCTAAGAGACAGATAAGGTAGATACAACCCCAGGTATTGGTTCTTTTGAGGGATAAAGAGACCCACGGGTTCTATGGTCATGGCAGAAGGGGTTCACTGCCATGACAGATGGCCCTTCTTTGGAGCTGGTGTTTCTGCGTGATGGAAATGGACTCAGAGGGGATCTCTTTTCACAAGACTTGCATGCTACTTTATTGGAATTGTAGTTGGTGCTGAGTTTAAGATATATGTAGGGGATTTGAATCTCTGGACTGATAATATGACACCCAGGCCCAGAGCCTCAACAGACTTCAGCTCCTACACTTTGACTTATTGGACTTACTCCACTCAGCTAACATGGAGTTGAAGAAGGTCAACCACCACAACATGGAGCCTAGAGTGTCTACAACTAGAAGCGGGAAGAGTGCATCCAGTACCCATGTGGAATCTAAGCCCTCACTTGACATAGGTGTGCAATGGACACAACCAATCCAATGTCCACAGAGGAAATGTGAAATGGGTGTGGGAACGGTAGCCATGGGGCTGCTGGGTGTGGGGAACGGGAGGAAGAGATGAGATGTGGAGGCGTTTTCGGGACGTGGAGTTGTCCTGGATAGTGCTTCACGGACAATTACGGGACACTGTAGATCCCCCCAGGGCCCACTGGATGGAACGTGAGAGAGTCTGGGCTATGATGTGGACCATTGACTATGGGGTGCAGTGATGCTCAGAGATGAACTTACCAGGTGCAATGGATGTATCACGATGATGGGAGAGAGTGTTGCTGTGGGGGGAGTGGGGGGCAGGGGCGGTGGGGTTGAATGGGACCTCATATATTTTTTTTAATGTAATTAAAAAATAATAATAAATATTTAAAAAAAATAAAATAAAATGAAACTAAAAAAAAAAAAAAAAAGATTGTGGATTTGATTTGGCCATTTCAGTAGGACATTGATTCCCCATCCAGCTGATGGGCAAACACTGACACAAAAGTAAATGCACAGGGAGGCTGAATACAGAGGAAAAGGGAATACTCAGTAGACAAGGTCAAGCAGGGCTGGGAAGAGAGCTGAGTCTGATAGTCTACAGCTGATATTGTGAAGAGATCAAGCAGCTGAGTCCAGAAATAAACAAGGCCCAGGAAAGAGAGAAAAACCTTATGCCAGCCTACCACTGAGGTCAGAAAAAGCTGGAGCACAGAGCCTTAAGAGGGAAGAAGAAAGGCTGAACCATGGCAGATGTCACCCATCTTCTTGCATCAACACATGGCAACAGACTGGGTGAGGAAATACCTTGTATGGTACCTTGAGTTGAACTTTTTAGGACCTTGTGACTGTAAGCATGTACCCCAAATAAATATCCTTTTAAAAAGCAAACAAATATCTGGTATTTTGCATCAGCAACCCTTTTGCTGATTAATACAAAATTTGGTACTGAGTGGGGTTAAGATTTTGCAATTACCAAAGTGCTGGAACAGTTTTATAAACATGTAAGGGGTATTTTTTTGAGCAATTTTGAGATGCTTGAGAGAAAAGACCAAGAGTGCTTTGAAGAGAGAGTTAGTAGGAATATGAATGGTAAAGAGATCTTTTATAAGGCTCCAGAAGGAAATGATGAAATTATTACTGGAAACTGTAGGAAAGGGCATTCATATTTTAAAATTGTGGAGAACTTAGAAAGATTTACTCTTGATATTATATGGAAGGCAGAATTTGAAAATGGTGAGCCTGGGAATTTAGCTGAGGAATGTTCCAAAATAAACTCAGAGAATGAGATGTGGCTTCTCCTTGCAGTTTATTGTAAAATGTTAAATGAGAGAGATAAACTGAGAACTGAATTGTTGGACACGATGACACCAGAAACTAATTCTGAAAATTCCAAGTATTTGGAAATCAAGCCCCAAGATGATAATGTCCCATTCAAGGACTTAACTAAACTTGGAACTTGTAAATCAGGATTGAAAATGCAATTATTTAGGAAGGACTTGTTGAAAATCTCATTGTCTAATGTCTTGGACCATTGCTTCCTGCATGCTAAACCAACAAGATTTTTGCAAGAGTTGTATGAAAAAAACACACTCAGCATGGATTAAAGGAGCATGGATGGGAGAGATGGAAGGGAAAATGACTTTAAGAGGAAAACCACAGAAGGTGAAGACAGGAATTAAGGCATCTCCTATGGCTAAGAGATGGACCCCACTCATGTGTAAAGAAGGCATGAGCCTGCTGGGACATTTGAAGAGGGTGGATATTTCAGCCAGATATTCAAAGAGAGTTTGCCACCCCAGGGTTTAGGGAGGGTGGAGCACATGCTCCAAGGGTTATGGAAGGTAAGGTAAACACCCCATAGATATGAGAGGGTTGTAACTGCCTCCCATGGATTAAGGAAGGCTACGTCAACAATTTATTGCTCTGAGAGGATTGGTCCTGTATGCCAGAGGTCAGGGAGGATGTTAGCTTCATCTCAATATACTAGGAGGAGTAAGATTTGACCTCAGAGATAGGAAAGGTGTGGCCACTTCCCCAATGCTCTTGGAGGGTGATGTATGGAGCTCAGAAAATACCCAGATGCTTGATGATGGCAGAAACAAAAAAAAGTCAATTGAAAGAGGGTGAGTACTCCTAAGTCCCCAGGGATAATAATCCATCATCATCATGGAATATGTGGTAACCTCTTACATTTTTTAATGTAACATTTTGTGTGATCTATGCATCTTTAAAAAAAGATAAATAGAAAGAATGACTCTCAGAATTTAAAATCTAATGAAGTATGCTCATCTTACATTGGTGTGAAACAGTTGTGCCAATAGATGAACAAATATTGAAGCATTGTTACTTATCATGGTATATAGTTTACACTATGGTTTACACTTTGCAATATATAATTTTGTAGTTTATGGCAAAATGTATAATGGCCTGTATCTGTCATTGCAATATCATGCAGAACAATGCCAGTAACCTAAAGATTCCCTATGCCCCACTTGTTCTTCCCTTCCCCTATCCTAACCAACTCTTGTAACCACTTTTTTTTATATCAATTTTACAAGTTCTTTCATTAATATAATAATAATAAATCTACTTTGGTTCATGGTTGCATTATCCCCTTATGTTTATTCATTCCTCAGTCTGGAGGATTTGGGGAAGGTAGTACCCACTCTGCTTCTGATTTAGAAGGGCCTTAGATTTTATGGTTCAAATGGAAGGAAATGTTTTGCTTGCCAATGTAGGTACTCTTTGCTCTTTTGAATGGGGATTGTCCATCATCATCATTTCGTTTCTTGTTTTCAGTGAGTCTGATCAACTGCAAAGTAGATGTATGTATGCTATAACTCTACTGATATTCAGGGCTGAAGTGGCATATGAACTGACCAAACATTTGAGTCTCTGGGGCATATATTTAATGGCTGCAGTGCAATTATAAGTTTAAATAAAAAGTGTACATGAATCATGTGTAGGAAAATTACCAGTGAGACTAACTCTGTTATATTTGGTAATAGGGCTATCATATATTTCAAGGTAAGGACCATAGATGGGATACTAATTTCAAGGGGTTTTGTGCCTTGCCTAAAGTACCCAGATGTCTCTAGAACCTTCAAGAGCAGCCTTGTTTAAGACATTGTTTACTGTGGCAGTTAGTGAAAGCTGCATTAGACATGCATAAGTATAGCCTCTGGAATGATTGCTCTACTCATTTTCAATCTCTTAGCCTTAAAATCTTCTTTGTGTGTGGTCACCCCTCTGGCTGAAGTGTGGTTTGCTGGCCTGGCGGGGGAGCAACCGCGGCAGGCCAAGCCGCTGCCCCCATAATAGGGTGGCTGGTCGGACTCAGCGCCACCCCTGAAGGAAGCTCGGCATGGGCGCAGAGTGCCCTCGGGTCTCCCCTTCTCGGCAGCCATGCTTCCGTGGCCGCCCCTCCTCCCGGATGGCGCCACACGATGCCTTGTGGGGCGGCACCCTTCTTCTTCCTTCTCCCTGCGCAGGCGCAGGGCGGAAAAATCCAGTCTGCCCTTTTCCCCTCCCCCGACAGCAGCAACAGCCAGGCGTGGGCGGGAAACTCAAGTCTGCCCTCCACCCCAGCAACAGCAGCCACCAATCCCTAAACCCTGCCCCTTCCCCCGGCAACAGCGACAGCCAATCCCTAACCACCACCCCTCCCCCGTCCAGTACCGCCCACTTACCTTTCACCGGCAACCGATCAGAACAGGGCATGGCTTCGACCAATCAGCCTTCCCCAGCCCCTATAAAACTGTTGCCTCTCCCTCAGTAAAGTGGACTTGCTTGTTTACCTTGTCTCCACGGTAGTTCTTCTGCCGTGTGCCCTCCAGTCCTGAGAGCCCCCGACAAGGGCCTGGCCTCCCTTGTCCCCAGTTCGTCGCCTGCTTCTCCGGGCGACCCCTTCGTCGCCTGCTTCTCTGGGCGACCCCTTCGTCGCCGGCTTCGCCGGGCGACCCCGTCAGCCGAACCGCGCAACCCCTTGTGAGACCGATCCCTTGTCTGCTGCCGGACCGACCCCTCGTCCCAAGTGAGACCAACCCCTTGTCCCAAGCGGGACCGACCCCTCGTCCAGAGCTGGACCGACCCCTCGTCCGCAGCCAGACCCCACCTCTACCGAACGAGCAAGCTGCCGCATTTGTGTTTAATTTTCCCCCTTTTGATCAAGGCGTTTTTTGAAATGCATCACTGGTTGTCAGTTGTTAATAATCCCTTGGTGCCAGGGAGACTTACACCTGGGAATCCTGTTCCACACCATGGATATTAATTTGTTTGCTGAATTTGGCTTGAAGAGAGACTAATTTAAGTAACAAGGAAGGTTTTCAGGTGATATCTCTTAGGCAATAAATGTTATTAGGCTAAGTTTCAATTTTACAAGAACAAGATTCATAAGTACAAGCATTGTCTTGGCATAATGTCCTTTTACTTTTATTACTTTTATTAGGTACTGTCTATGTACACTAAATATTTTTGCCACAATATTAACAAATATAGCAGGCTTTCAGAAAAGAAATTTAATATATTGTTGCTTATCGTGTGGGTCTCCATCTCCTGCAATAACACCCAAGGACCACACGAACACATTAATATTCCACAGAGGCATGCCCCAGGTGTACTATTACCCACACATACCCCCTCACCAACACCCTGCATCAGTGATCCTCCCCTGCCATAGTTGTGCAAAGAACACTCCTGCAATTGTATTCTCAACCACATTTCTCTATCTCCCTAGGGTTCAAGTGTTACTACCTCCAGCCCTCCTCCCAGGTCTATGGATTCACCAACCCCATGCACATACCCCACTCACACACACCAACTTCATCAACCACAGTCATCACAGCACCACCATCACCCTTATCCACAGCCAAACTCCCCCATCAATCTTTTCGTAGATTCTGTCCAGATTGAGCGTAGTCTCACCACTGTTTCTCCTTTTCTAATTCTTGATAACACATTTTCAAGACTCTACCTCTACCAGTCTACTCAATATCCTTAGTTCATATCAGTGAGATCATTCAATATTTGTACTTGAGTGACTGGCTTACTTCAACCAACAGAAGGTCTTCAGTATTCATCTTTGTAGTTGGATGTGCCAATGTTTCATTCCTTCTTACAACTGAGTAACTTTCCATCATATGTATATACTGCATCGGATTCATCCATTCATCAAATGATGGACACTTAGGCTGCTTCCAATTCTTGTTAATTGTGAATAATACCACAATGAACATTGGTGTGCATATATCTGTTCATGTTCCCTGCTTTCAACTCTTCTGGACATATACCTAGTAGCTTGGATTGCTGTATCATGTGGCAATTCTATATTTAGCTTCCTTAGGAGCCCTCAATCTATCCTCCACAATGGCTTCACTATTCTAAATTCCCACCAGCAGTAGAGTGTTCCCATTTCTCTCTAACTCTTGTAGGTTTGATTTTGTTTGTAATTTTTTTAGTAGGTGCCAATCTAATAGGTGTAAGGGTAACTCATTTTAGATTTAATTTGCATTTCCCTAATAGCTGGTGATGGCAAATATCTTTTCATGGTTTTTAGCCACTTGTATTTTCTCTCTGGAAAAGTGCCCATATATTCAAATATCTTGCCCATTTTTAAATGGGTCATTGTTTTTATTTTCAAGATGTAAATATTGTTATATGTTAGATATTAGGCCCATATAAGATTGGTGCTTCCCAAATATTTTCTCCCATTGAACAAGCTGTCTTTTCTCTTTCTTGACAAACTTCTTTGAAGCACTTAAGTTTTTTTGTTCTTTTGCTGTAAATTTTGATAAGGACCCATTTAACTGTTTTATCTTTCCTTGCTTGTGCTTTGGGTATAAAGTTTATGAAACCATTTCATTACCACCATATCTCATAGATGCTTCCCTACATTATCTTCTAGGAGCTTTATAGGCTTAGCTCTTATATTTAGGACTCATGTTAATTTTTCTATAGGATATGAGATGGTGATTGTTTTCATTTGCCAAATGGCATCTAATGCAAAGGACCAAAAATTGGTTGGATTTTATACAGGAAACTTATTTGAGTTAAATCTTATCTTTCCAAGGCTATGAAAAGTCCAAACCAAGGCACCATCAAAAATACTTTCTCAGTAAAGTTATTTTTTTATTGACTTTGTAATAATATTACATCAAAAATATATATGTGAGGTCCCATTCAACCCCACCCCCCCACCCCCCCCTCTCCCCCCCAAAACACTCGTTCCCATCATCATGACACATCCATTGGATTTGGTAAGTACATCTCTGGGCACCTCTGCACCCCATAGTCAATGGTCCACATCATGGCCCACACTCTCCTCCATTCCATCCAGTGGGCCCTGTGAGGATTTACAATGTCCGGTGATTGCCCCTGAAGCACCATCCAGGGCAGCTCCACGTCCCAAAGACACCCCCACCTCTCATCTCTTCCTGCCTTTCCCCATACCCATCATCCACCATGTCCACTTTTCTCAATCCAATACCACCTCTTCTATGTGGACATTGGATTGGTTGTGTCCACTGCACCTCTATGTCAAGAGGAGGCTCAAATTCCACATGGATGCTGGATGCAATCCTCCCACTTTCAGTTGTAATCACTCTAGGCTCCATGGTGTGGTGATTGTCCTTCTTCAACTCCATCTTAGCTGAGTGTGGCAAGTCCAACAAATCAGATTGTAGGTGCTGGAGTCCGCCAAGGCTCAGGACCCGGCCATCACACTGTCAGTCCAGAGATTCAAATCCCCTAAATATACCCTAAATCCCAATGTTAACTGCACCTCCAGCACTTTAGCATGAAAGTCTTATGAAGGGAGATCCCATATGAGTCCAGATTCATCACACATAAACACCATTTCCAATGAGGGGCCATCTGCCCTGGTAGTTAACCCCATCGGCCATGGCCATAACTCTCATGGGTCTCTTTAGCCTTCAAAGGAACCAATATCTGGGGGTTGTATCTGCTTTATCTGTCTCTCTGACTCTGCTCAGTTGTGCATGAGGGCAATCCTTCTGCCAGCCTCCAGACTCTTTTAGAAACTCGTAGCCATATAAACTCATTTCTCCTTTCCATTTCCCCCTTACTTTAGGTCAAACAGCATTTTAAAGTCATGTTATTTTATGTAGACATGGATATTCTGCTGATCCGCATTGAACCTTCCATATAAGGTCCTTTTCCAGTTGCACCATCAGTCAGTACTTGATAGTGGTCCCTCGTTGCCAGGGAGGCTCATCCCCGGGTGTCATGTCCCACGCTGGGGGGAAGGCATTGCATTTACATGCTGAGTTTGGCTTCGAGACTGGCCACATTTGAGTAACATGAAGGCTGACAGGAGGAAATTCCCAGGCACAATGTTGCTCTAGGCCTTGTTCTTATTTTAGGTTTATCAGCTCACAAGCCTAGTCATTAGCATCAGGGGCTCACTGTTGAACCCTCACTCCCTCCAGGTCCCCGCCGCTGTACCTGGGAGACTGTCGCTGCTCCCCTAGGGACCACGACAGAGCACCACTGGCCAGGAACCCAGCACCCCCCCTGCTGTGGTTTTTAATTGTTGCCACTATGAGTATATCCAATCATTACGATGCCCCCTGGATATATGTTCTGTACAGCTCCCTGTCAGCCATATATCACCTGTCATTGGTATCCCATACCAGTATCCCTCCATTGCCCTTGTTGAGACACTCTGTGGTCCAGAGCTCCCCGAAATTTGAAGCCCAATATAATGTCATGGTCCCATACTAGGGAATGGCATATAGCGATGGGTTTAAAGGATAGATAAAGAACTTGGATAAAGTTAGATAAAGAACTTAGATAAAGAATGTTGACTTGAAAAAATTCCACATCCTATCCTTTTTTTTTTTTCCCCCCCTAATTATTCAGCATTTCTTCACAGGAGTCCCAGACCACAGCAATGCATATATACAACATACAGCACTCCCATACATCCACCACAAAACCCCTTTCCTTCCACAGCAATACTCTTACACCCTATTCACATCATATTTACTTAAGGTGATGTACAGAGTCTGAGACATTAGCTTTCCAACAAGGTAATATCTGTGCTTACATTATGGTGCATACTTTAGGATACACAGTTCTTTACATTTTTAGTTATCCTATGTTTTACATTATGGTCTACATTATCAGTCTGTCATCTCCTATAAGTTATGGTGTAATATTACATGTCCCATATCCATCCCTGTGTACTCTCAAAAAACTCCTCTCTTGCCCCCCCATCACTTTGGTTCCACACATTTAACGTCCATTTTCCCTTCCACCTTGGTGCCCACAGTGACAGCCAACCTCCGTTTCCTGAGGAGCCACTTCCAGAAATAGATGGAACAGTGTTCAGGGCCTAACCTGCTCAACTGCCCCAATGCCCTGGGAGCCACCCTTTCTCTCGAGGGATACAGTTCCCTCTATTTGGTGGCACCAGTCCTCCCCAGGATGTGGGTCCACCCCCACTCTCACTACTTGGGATTCTACCCCATGGTGTCACCCACTCTGGCAGAATGAGCATTTAGGCATTCCCCAGGAGTCCGTCCTGCATCAGACCCTCCCCTCCGAGCATTCCAAACAGGTAACCCTCTTTATTATATTTTGATATGATTTTATCGGCATTTTACTCTCCACCACCTGCTGACCCTCTCCTGTGTTCATATGCTCCCCCTCCCTCCCCCCACTTTTGGGCAACGTTACCCAACCATCCCTCCCCAGCCACCCTCAAACCCGTAAAGCCCCAACCAAAGGCAACCACTTGCCCCCATTTTATCTCTTCTTTGTGTTCATACTTACCACCATCTCGTCCTAAATTCCACCCCTGCAGACATCGGCTCATATCCTTCCTCCACCCTCCGATTTCCTGCAAGCCTATCGTTCAGTCTATTGCTATCTAGGGCAGCTTGTTTATTTCATATCATTGAGGTCATGTAGTATTTGTCCTTCAATGTCTGGGTTGCTTCACTCAACATAAGGTTCTCAAGATTCATCCATGTTATCACATGTGTTTGTAGTGTGTTTGTTCTTACAGCCGAGTAGTATTCCATGTGTGTATATACCACATTTTATTGATCCACTCATCTGTTGATGGGCATTTGGGTTGATTCCAACTTTTGGCAATACTGAACAATGCTGCTATGAACATTGGTGTACATATATCGGTTTGTGTCCTTGTTTTCAGTTCTGCTGGGTATATACCCAGCAGTGGTATTGCTGGGTCATATGGCAAATCTATGGCTAGTTTTTTGAGAAACCGCCATACTGTCCTCCAGAATGGTTGGATCCTTCCGCATTCCCACCAGCAGTGGATGAGTGTTCCCCTGTCTTCACATCCTCTCCAGCACTTGTATTCTTCTGTTTTTTTCATAGCTGCCAATCTTATGTGTGTAAGATGGTATCTCATTGTAGTTTTGATTTGCATTTCCCTGATAGCTAGAGATTTGGAACATTTTTTCATGTGCTTTCTTGCCATTTGTATTTCTTCTTCAGAGAAGTGTCTGTTTAAGTCTTTTTCCCATTTTTTAAATGGGTTGTTTATCTTTTTATTTTCAAGATATAGGAGTTCTTTATATGCAAGTTATAAGTTTCTTATCAGATATATGATTGCCAAATATTTTCTCCCACTGTGTGGGCTCCCTTTTTACTTTCTTGACAAACACCTTTGAGGTGCAGAAGGCTTTAATTTTGAGGAAGTCCCATTTATCTATTAGTTCTTTTGCTGATCGTGCTTTTGGTGAGATATTCATAAATCCATTTCCTATTACAAGGTCCTGTAGATGTTTCCCTACACTGCTTTCTAAGGTTTTTATGGTCTTGGCTCTTATATTTAGGTCTTTGATCCATCTTGAGTTGATCTTTGTATAAGGTGTGAGATGGTAATCTTCTTTCATTCTTCTACATATGGCTATCCAGTTCTCCAGACACCATTTGTTGAATAGGCCACTCTCTCCCAATTGAGAGGGTTTGGTGGCTTTATCGAATATTATGTGGCTGTATATGTGAGGTTCTATATCAGAGTTTTCAATTCGATTCCATTGGTCTATGTGTCTCTCCTTATGCCAATACCATGCTGTTTTCACCACCGTAGCTTTATAGTATGTTTTGAAGTCAGGTAGTGTGATTCCTCCAATTTCGTTTTTCTTTTTCAGTATGTCTTTGGCTATTTGGGGTCTCTTTCCTTTCCAAACAAATTTCATAGTTAGTTTTTCTAGTTCCTTAAAGAAGGCTGCATTGATTTTTATTGGGATTGCATTGAATGTGTAGATCACTTTTGGTAGGATAGACATCTTAATAATGTTCAGTCTTCCTATCCATGAACAAGGAATAGTCTTCCATTTATTTAGGTCTTCTTTGATTTCCTTGAACAATCTTGTATAATTCTCGTTGTATAAGTTCTTTACCTCTTTAGTTAAATTTATTCCTAAGTATTTGATTTTTTTATTTACTATTGTGAATGGTATTTGTTTCTTGATTTCCTCCTGATCTTGCTCATTATTGGTGTACAGAAATGCTACTGATTTTTGCGCATTGATCTTATAACCTGCGACTTTACTAAACTCATTTATGAGTTCTAGAATCTTCGTTGTAGATCTCTCAGGGTTTTCTATGTATAGGATCATGTCATCTGCAAATAATGAAATTTTGACTTTTTCCTTTCCAATTTGAATGCCTTTTATTTCTGGTTCTTGCCTCAGTGCTCGTGCAAGTACTTCTAAGACAATATTAAATAGGAGCGGAGACAGTGGGCATCCTTGTCTTGTTCCTGAGTTTAGAGGGAAGGAGTCTAGGATTTCTCCATTGTAAACAATATTGGCTTTAGGTTTTTCATATATACTCTTTATCATGTTCAAAAAATTCCCTTGTATTCCAATCTTTTGGAGTGTTTTTATCAAGAAAGCGTGCTGTATTTTGTCAAATGCTTTTTCTGCATCAATAGATATAATCATGTGATTTTTTTCCTTCAATCTGTTTATATGGTGTATTACGTGGATTGATTTTCTTATGTTGAACCATTCTTGCATACCTGGGATGAATCCCACTTGGTCGTGGTGTATAATACGTTTAATGTGTTGTTGAATACGATTAGCAAGTATTTTGTTAAGTATTTTTGCGTCTAGGTTCATTAGAGAAATTGGTCTGTAATTTTCCTTTCTTGTGATGTCTTTGTTTGGCTTTGGTACTAGGGTAATGTTGGCATCATAGAAGGAGTTGGGTAATGTTCTTTCCATTTCAATGTTTTGGAATAGTTTCAGCAGGATTGGTGTCAGTTCTTTCTGGAATGTTTTGTAGAATTCACCTGTGAAGCCATCTGGCCCTGGGCTCTTCTTAGTTGGGAGATTTTTGATAACTGATTCTATCTCTCTGCTTGTGATTGGTTTGTTAAGATCATCAATTTCTTCTTTCGTCAATATGGGCTGCTTATGTGTTTCTAGGAATTTGTCCATTTCCTCTAGATTGTCATTTTTGTTGGAATATAGTTTTTCAAAATATCCTCTTATGATAGTCTTTATTTCTGTGGGGTCAGTGGTGATATCGCCTTTCTCATTTCTTATTTTGTGTATTTGCATCTTCTCTCTTTTTTTCTTTGTTAGTGTTGCTAAAGGTTTGTCAATTTTGTTAATCTTCTCAAAAAACCAGCTCTTGGTCTTGTTTATCTGTTCAAGTGCTTTCTTATTTTCTATTTCATTTAGTTCTGCTCTTATCTTTGTTATTTCCTTCCTTCTTCTTCCTGTTGGGCTACTTTCTTGTTGTTTTTCTAATTCCTTCATATGTGCAGTTAGTTCTTCAATTTTTGCTCTTTCTTCTTTTTTGATATATGAATTTATGGCTATAAACTTCCCTCTCAGTACTGCTTTTGCTGCATCCCATAAATTTTGGTATGTTGTGTTATCATTATCATTTGTTTCAAGGTAGTCATTGATTTCTTTTGAGATTTCCTCTTTGACCCACTGTTTTTCTAAGAGTGTGCTGTTTAATTTCCAAATCGTGGTGTGAAATCTGGGCTTCTGTCCCTTGCAAATCTCCAGCTTGACTCTGCTGTGGTCAGAGATAATGTTTTGTATGATTTCAATCTTTCTGAATTCCTTCAGCCTTTCTTTGTGGCCTAGCATATGATCTATCTTGGAGAATGATCCATGTACACTTGAGAAAAATGTATATCCTGCTGTGTTTGGGTGTAGCGATCTATAAATGTCTATGAGATCGAGCTCCTCTAATATACTATTCAGATGTTTTGTTTCTTTGGTGATTCTCTTTTGAGATGTTCTGTCCAGAGTTGATAGTGGTGTATTAAAATCCCCCACTATAATTGTAGATGTATCTATTCTTTCACTTAGTTTTTCCAGCGTTTGCCTGGCGTATTTAGAGGCACCCTTGTTAGGGGCATAGATATTTATGATTGTTCGATCTTCTTGACAGATTTTCCCTTTCACTAAAATGTAGTATCCTTCTTTGTCTCTCACAATTGTTTCACATTTAAAGTCTATTTTGTCTGATATTAATATAGCTACTCCTGCCTTTTTTTGGTTATTGTTAGCTTGTATGATTTTTTTCCAGCCATTCACTTTCAATCTCCATGCGTCTCTAGGTCTAAGATATGTCTCTTGTAGACAGCATATGGATGGGTCATATTTCCTTATCCAATGTCCCAGTCTGAATCTTTTGATAGGTGAGTTTAATCCATTGACATTCAGTGTTATTACTATCAAGGAATTATTTGTGTTAGCCATATTTTGATTGGATTTGTGTTTGTCATATTTTGTTTGTATATTTTTTTTTGTCTTTTTTGTTGTTGTTGTTGGTCTTATACTCTCCTCCAACTTTGCCTTTCCTGTTTTTTCCTTTCTTCCTGCAGAACTCCCTTTAGAATTTCTTGAAGGGGAGGTTTCTTGTTGGTATACTCTTTCAGTTTCTGTTTGTCTTTGAATATTTTGAACTCTCCTTCATGTTTGAATGCTAGTTTAGCTGGATAGAGTATTCTTGGTTGGAAGTTTTTTTCCTTTAGTACCTTGACTATATCATACCACTGTCTTCTTGCCTCCATGGTTTCAGAAGAGAAATCAGCACTTAATCTAATTGAGCTTCCCTTGTATGTGATGGTTTTCTTTTCTCTTGCTGCTTTTAGGATTTTCTCTTTGTCTTGAGCTTTGGATAATTTGATAAGTATATGTCTTGGGGTGGGCCTGTTGGGGTTTATGACTTGTGGAGTGCGCTGTGCTTCTTGGATATGTACATCTGTCTCTTTCAGTAGATTTGGGAAGTTTTCAGCCATTATTTCCTGCAACACTCCTTCTGACCCCTTTCCCTTCTCTTCACCTTCTGGAATGCCTATAATACGTATGTTTGAGCGTTTTGCATTGTCATTCAGGTCCCTAAATCCTAATTGGATTTTTTCTATCTTCTTATTGACCCCTTCTACTATCTGTTTGATTTCTGATGTACTGTCTTCCACATCACTAATTCTCTGCTCTGTCTCTTCTAGTCTGCTGATATTTGCTGCAAGTGTATTTTTGATTTCTTGAACTGTGGTGTTCATTCCCATCATATCTGTTATGTTTTTGCGTATGTCTGCAATTTCCCCTCCAAGTGATGTCTTCATGTTGTTAACCTCTTTCATTACTGCATCAAATTTGTCGGTGATAAATGTTCTGAGTTCTTTCATTGCTTGTGCCAAGTTTTGCTCCCCTTCGTGATTATTGGTTTGTTGATTGGATTCAGTCATGTTTTCCTGATTATTGGTTTGGTTTGTAGATTTTTGTTGCTTTCTGGTCATCTCTTTATTTTGACGAATTTAATCAGTTCCTTAGCTTCTTTGTCTGCTTTTGGAGGTTAATTAGTTGTTATTTTTGCATAGGTGTTTTATCTTCTTTTTGTCACTTTTTTCTTCTTATTCAAGTTACTTGTTGTTGGTTAAGTTCACTTTAGAAGAAAGTATTAGTGTTGGGGAAAGGCAATTGTGTCAGCAAGGGAAAAGTGTAAAGTAGTATTAGTAATGTATGTTAACAAAGCAAGAATATGAGATCTGGGAGGATGGAGGTTAGATTCATGTAGATTGTATAGAGTTATAGCTGTAGGTAGAGTACCTTTTATGAAGTAGATGACTGAATATGGGCGGAATATGGTATCAACTACAAAGCTATTGTTTTCATGAGAGAGGGAAAAAGAAAAGAAAGGTAATAGTTTCAAGAGTGGATAACAGACAGAAAACAGAACAAAGGTATTAGAAATTAAGAGTTAGACACTTTGTGGATCAAAGAATGGGAGGTGGGGGGTGGAATATAGTAGAGACAGTAGATGATAGTGGATATCAAGATGCAGGGGAAGGGGGATAGTGTAGGTAGCCTAAATCAGTTCACACAAAAATGAGGCAGTGGAGGATGGGAAAACCCAGCAAATGTGAGGTGTTCCCTGTAGCACCTATTGTGTACTTGAATTAAAATAAAATAAGTGGAAAATGAGGGACAAGAGGGAAAGAGAAAACCGAAAAAAAAACTAATTATAATAAAGAAAAAAAGAAAGACAAGAAGAAAGGAAGAAAGAAAAAGAGGATAAGAAAACGGTGGGGAACAGATAGGGGGAAGAGTGATACAGGTATACACGTGTCACAATTGCAACACTATCTAAAACAACAACCAAAAAAACCCCTAAATAACTGTATAAAAAAAAAAAAGGACTTTGGGCGACACACTCGGAGAAAAGACTAGGGGATAATGCAATATTAGAAATCAGGGCGTCAAACAGAGTAAAAAATAAGATAAAGTGAAAATAAAAACAAAACAATATGAACCAATATAGATAAAACACAAAGGTTAAGGTCCAGAGCACTCAAGGATCCCAGGTAGACCCCAGAGCGTGATGGATTCAGGGGTGGAAAGTCTGAGACACTGAAGACTCAAGAGGTGTGAGTCTGGGGTGTGGACCGCCGGAGTCCAGGGGACCCAGACCTGGCAACCTCAAATCTGGTCCACGGAAATCTTAGGAGCCCCGCAGTGCAACACAGCCCTCAGGGATCCCCGTAGCTGGGTGCCAGCCCCATGGGGGAAGCCAGATCTGCGAATTCTATATTGAATGTCTGATCCCTGAAATTCACCTACACCTCAGGGTATCAGCCTTTGGACAGCTCGCTCCCTGTGCTCCCACGCAACGGCCACTTGAGGGCGCCTCTACACCACGGCCAGTTCAATGACCCAGATCCCAAGCCCCACCAGGTGGGGTGGACTTCAGCTGGAAACGCAGAAAACAGACTCTAAGATCCGAAATCCCAAACTTCGCAAAATATTCCCCAGTCAGCTTCCAGACGTGTCCTCCTCCCTCACTGCACCCTACAACAGTCTCCCAATTGTGTCCCCTTATTGCTCAAAATCCAATTCCATTGCAGATCTGCAGCCGGACCTGTGGGGATGGGGCTCCAGGCGGAAGTGCTTCCCCCCCTGTCCTGCGACCAAAACGTCCCCCACTTCACAAGAAAACACCGTCTGTCTCCCCAAATCAATCTGCTAAGGAGTCTTGTCCCAACAATCCCTCACCAGCCAGCCCAGTATCCGCGAATTTCTCAGCACCGCAAAGCCTCCAGAAAGAGGAAAAAAAAACAAAAACCCCTGGCCGCCGCGGCTCCGGAGCTGCAAGAGCGCCCGCTACCGCGGCTCCGCCCACCCAAGGAGGGAACTTCCCTCGCCCAGCTGGGACCTCCGTTTATATATTATAGACGTATCCTCTCTGTTACCTTCCCACCGAATTGACGTCCAGACACCTTCCAACCAGCAAAAATCCCGAAACAGCGCGGTCCTAAAGAGCCTTCAACGCTGCCCAGCCGCCCCCTGCAGAGACACTACCAGGCAAGCTCACGCAGCCACCATCTTGCCTCTCCTTCCAATTGTCAGTAAAGTTATTTTTGATCCGGGCATGTTTCCAGGTGGTGAAGTAAGATTGTCACCAATGCCTGCTCAATATTTAGGTTTTCCCTGAGGCTCACTCTTCCTTCTTCAGCTACAATGTGGGCAGTCTCTTGGGGCTTCATGCTTAAATGATCTTGTAGTTCTCTCTCCTCTGACATAGAGATTATTACTTTCAGTGCCTTCTATATCAGTCGCACATGTTCTGCTCTCTTCCCAAGTTCAGCTGTAAGCTATTAGGAAAATAGCTCATTTCTTCCGAGGGCCTCAGTGCTGTGACCCTCTCCTTTTTGTCACATAATAAGCTAAAAAATGTCAGAGCTATCTCTTCTTATGTCTGTGTATTTATAATTCTTTCCCTATGTTTCCATTTATATCTGGCCCACCAAGGGGACAGAAACAAAACCTTAGTCATGGCTCACTAACATTGTACAAATAAAAGCTCTAAGTCAATGTCATCAAGTAATCTAATCAAAGACCCCTCAACTGAATTTAATGCAAAGGACGTCACACCCAGAAGAATAGATTAGTTAATAAAAACAATATTTCTCATTTTGGGATACATAAAATAATTTCAAACTAACATAGCAATCATTTTTCATTTTTTAGCTATGGACATCCAGTTCTTCAAACACTATTTATTGAAGAGAATGTTTTGTCCCAGTTGAATGGGCTTGGTGACATTTTCAAATAGTAGCTGGACAATTTTGTGCAGGTTTTTATCTGAACTCTCAGTTTGGTTCCATTGGTCAGTATGTCTATCATTGTACCAATACCATGCAGTTTTCATATTGTAGATTTGTAGTATTCTTTAATGACAGCATAATTCTGCAGATTTTGTTTTTCCATTTCAAGATATTTTATGCTATTTAGGCCCCTTACCCTTCCAAATAAATTTGATAATTGGATTTTCCAGTCTGTAAAAATGTGCTTTTTGAAATTTTATTAGGATTACATTAAATCTGTAAATACATTTAGTTAGGAGAGTCACTTAATATTTTCTCTTCCAATCCACTAACATGGAATATACTGACATTTATTTAGGCCCCCATTGATTTCCTTTAGCAAGTTGTGTAGTTTTCGCTGCACAAGTCCATTACTTCTCCAGTTAATTTTATTCCTTGATATTTTATTCTTTTACTGGCTATTTTAAATGGAATTTTGCAATTGATTTCTTCCTCAGAGTTCTCATTAGCTGTACAGAAATGCTACTGATTATTAAGTGTTGAACTTAGATCCTACCACTTTACTGAACTTGTTTATCAGGTCTAGAAATTTTTGTTATATAATTTTAGGAACTTTCTACATATAGGAACATGTCATTTGCAAATATTGAGTTCTTCTTTTCCAATTTGGATGATTTTTATTTCTTTTTCTTTCCTAGGTGCTTGTGCAAATACTTCTAATATATTGTTACAAAAGAGCAGTGACAGTAGGCATCTTTATATTGTTCCAGATCTTACATGGAAATTCTTTAGCATTTCATAATTCAGTATGCTGTTAACTGTGGGTTTTTCCTATATACCGTTTATCATGTTGAGGAAATTTACTTCCATTCCTCTTTTTTAAGGTAATTTTGTTCAAAAAACGATGCTATATTTTGTCCAAGACTTTTCTGTGTCAGTGGGATGATCATGTGATTTTTCTCTTTGATCAATTAATGTGGTGTATTAACATTAATTGATATTTTTATGTAGTAATGTCCCTGCATACTAGGGATAAAACAAACTTGATCATTTAAATTTTGATTGATGTATAAGTAGATATGATTATCAAGTATTTTGTTGAGTACTTTTTGCATCTAAGTTCTTTAGAGCGATTCATAGGTAGGTTTCTTATCTTATGGCTTCTTTATGTGGCCGTGGCTATGTTAGCATGATGTAGGCATCATATAATGAATTAGGTAATTTTCCCTCCCCTTCAGTTTTGACAAAGAATTTGAGCAGGACTGGCATTATGTCTTTATGGAATGATTGATATATATTTTTCCATTAAACAATCTTCTCCTGGGCTTTCCTTGGTTGGAGGTCTTTGCTGAAGATTTCAATCTCACTACATGTGATTGGTCTATTGATTTCTTCCGTTTCTTTCATCAGGGCAGGTTGATTGTCTGTTTCTTGAAATTCATCCATTTAATCTAAATTTTCCATTTTGTTGACATAAAGATATTCAAAGTATTCTTTTATGATACTCTTTATTTCTGAGGGATCAGTGGTTATATCCCTCTATTTCTGAATTTATTTCTTTGCATCTTCTTTCTTTTTTCTTTTAGATTGACTAAAATTTTATCAATTTCATTACTCTCAAAAACAAGCTTTTTTTCTTATTTTCTTTTTTTTAATTCACAATTTCATTAAAGTCTTCTCTAATCTTTATTATTTTTTCTTCTGCTTTCTTTGGGATTACTTAATTGCTCTTTTTCTATTTCTTTTTGGGGTTAGGTCCATTATCAATTTCTGCTTTATTATTTAGTTATATATTTTGTCTATTTTATAAAGATACATAGATCACAAAAAGTGTCAGATTAAAAAGTATAAGAGGTTCCCATATACCCCACACTCCACCCCATCCCTCTCCTCCACATCAACAACCTCTTTCATCATTGTGGCACATTCTTTGCATTTGGTGAATACATTTTGGAGCACTGCTGCACCACATGGATTGTAGTTTACATTGTAGTTTATACCCTCCCCCATTACATTAAGTGGTTTATGGCAGGATATAAAATGTCTAGCATCTGTCCCTGAAATATCATTTATGACAACTACAAGTCCCAAAAGTTCCCCCACATAACAACTCTTCTTCTCTCTCCTTGCCCTCAGCAACTACCATGGCATCTGTCTCCACACCAATGACAACAATTGCTTCTATTGCTAGTCACAATAGATCTATAGTGGAATAGCTGTAGGTCCACTCTAATCCATATTTTATTCCTCCATCCTGTGGAACCTGGGATGGTGATTTTACTGTGACCTAAAACTTTTTTGAAGACAAAATTAAAAATTGAAAAAAAAGGATATATACACTGAGTAAGGAATGAAAGAATTTCCTCCACCTCTAAATTGAGAGGGGGCTTAGATCCCACATGGCTGATGAACGTGATTCTACTGCTTGTAATTTGGCACTCTTTGTTTCCTGGAGTGGTGGTTGACCATCTTCACCTCCTTGTTAACAGACCCGGGTAAGTCCAATGAGACATGCATAAGCACAAACCCTCTGGTAACCTCCTTATATTTTTTGCAGTCTCTTAGTCATATAAATTCATTTGTCTTCATTTCCCTCTTTTATTCAAGGTCTTTTTCTAGTTGCATCACCAGCTAGTGATTGGTGGACATCCACCCATGCCAGGAAGGCTTATCCCCAGGAGTCATGTCCCACATCGGAGGGAAGGTGATGCATTTACAGGCTGAGTTTGGCTTAGAGAGTAGCCACATTTCAGCACTATGGAGGCTTTCAGGAGGTAACTCTTAGGTATTCAGCAACTCATGCCTAGTTGAAGTTTCAGGCACACAGTCTCATAAGCATAGTCATCAGTAACAAGGGCTCATCATTGGGCCATCCTTCACTGTTCTTTGCTCTTGCACTTGGGGGATCATTGCTGTTGCACTGGGATATGTGACAGAGCTCCCCTGGCTGGAACTCTGCACTCTCTCAGTTGTCATTAGTAACTGTAACTAATGGATATGAAAATATCCAATGAATACTTGAACATTTTTATATATCCTATATTCATGCCCTGGAGAACTCCCTCCCAACCATGTGTCCCCATCACTAACACCCCACACCATTGTTCCTCCCCTGTGATAGTTGAATCCCTCTGTGGTCCAAAATTTCTTTAAAAATAAAGCCTAATGCCAAATTCAATTAGTAGGAAAGGGAAATAGTAATGATAGGTTCAAATATTAGAAATAGAATACATGCTAATTTAGAAACCCTAAAATAAAGTAAAAAATAAATTGGGCTATTAAAAATGAAAAATATCAGAAAACTTTGCTTTTGATGTTTTGTCTTTCATCACTGTAATCGGTATTGCCCTGTGTGGACAGTGGCAAGGCAAATTCTTTCATTCCTTACTCAGTGTATATATCCTTTTTTTTCAATTTTTAATTTTGTCTTCAAAAAAGTTTTAGGTCACAGTAAAATCACATATACAATATAGGGAACTCCTATATATCCAACATCAAACCCTTTTCTCCATTCCCCAGCAATTATCTTTTTACATGTTCATGCTATATTTGCTGCAGCTGACATGCAGTTATTGAAACATAGCTACCAAACATTGTTCCATTTTGGTTTACATTATGGTTTATAGTTTAGATTGTACAATTTTCTAAAATGTTAGTTACATTATGGTTTACATTATGGTTTACATTTTAGCTTATAGACTTTTAAAAATTTTCAGTGAGATTTAACATGTCTAATATTCATCATTTCATGGTCTCTTGGAACATTTCCATTGTCCCCCAGTTACCCCACTTCCATCTATTCTATTCCTCTCTCCACCTCCCTTCAGGGCCCACAGTAAAAACTGAGCTTCACTGCTTGAAAGACCAGATTCACAGATACTTGTAAGAATGCTGAGGGCTTGGCACACTAGACTGTCCTCCCCCATTGGGTGTCACCAATTCTCTTGAGAGACACCATTCCCTATGTTTGAGAACTTTAGACCTCCCCAGGATGGGGGTACACCTTCCCCCTCATTGTATGGGTCTCCATCCAATGATATAACTCACTATGACAAGATGAGGATTCACACATTCCCTAGAAGCCTGTCCCTGTGTGAGATGATTCCCATTAAGCATATTAAACAAGTAACTCTTACTTATTGTATTTTCTTAAGTGTTTTATTAACATTATAGTATCAACCACAAACCTGATGATCTCCCATGTTCATCTGTTCTCCCTAACCCTCCCTCCAATTCTTTAGGCCATCTGTACCATCTTCCCATCCCTAGACCCCCTTAAGCCTGCAAAGCCCCACCCAATACTAACCTTATGCTCCCTTCTTATCCCTTCCTTGTACAACTACTTACCTCCACTTTATCATAGGTTTCCCTCATATAGGCATCAGCTCAGAATCTTCCTCTCCACCCGCAATTTCCTGTAAGCCTAACACACAGTCTCTAGCTCTCTAAGACAGCTTAGTTTGCTTTTTCATATCAGAGAGGTCATGTAGTATTTGTCATTCAATACTTGGCTTGCTTCACTCAACATAAGGTCCTCAAGATTCCAATGTAGTCATTTTAGGACTATAAATTGTCCTATATCACTCTTTTGCTACATCCAATAAGATTTGTTATGTTGTGATCTCATTTTTTCTTTTTTTTTTTTTTAAAGTTTTATTTATTTATTTAATTTCCCCCCCTCCCCTGGTTGTCTGTTCTTGGTGTCTATTGGCTGCGTCTTGTTTCTTTGTCCGCTTCTGTTGTTGTCAGTGGCATGGGAAGTGTGGGCGGCGCCATTCCTGGGCAGGCTGCTCTTTCTTTTCACACTGGGCGGCTTTCCTCACGGGCGCACTCCTTGCGCGTGGGGCTCCCCCACACGGGGGACACCCTTGCGTGGCACGGCACTCCTTGTGCACATCAGCACTGCGCATGGCCACCTCCACACGGGTCAAGGAGGTCCGGGGTTTGAACCGCGGACCTCCCATATGGTAGACGGACGCCCTAACCACTGGGCCAAAGTCCTTTTCCCGTGATCTCATTTTCTTTCACTTTAGGGTAGTCACTAAAATCTGTGGCAATTTCCTCATTAACCCACATATGTTTAAGAGTGTTTTGTTTAACTTCCATATATGTGTACTTCCTCTTTATTGATTTCTAGCTTCATCTGTTGTGAACAGATAAACTGTTTTTTTGTTTCTTTTAATTTTTATCTTTTAAAAAGATACAAAATCACAAAAGTTTTACAATAAAAATATAAGAGATTCCATATACCCCACTCCCCACACCTCCCACTCCTCCCACATCAACAACTTCTTTCATTAGTGTGGCATATTCATGGCATTTGTTGAGTACACTTTTTAGCATTGCTACACAGAATGGGTTATAGTTTATGTTGTAGTTTATGCTCTTTTCCAGTCCATTCAGTGGGTTATGGTAGGATATATAATGTCCTGCATCTGTCCCTGCATTATCATTCAATACAAAACCAAGTCCTAGGCGGGGCAAGATGGTGGCTGAGTGAGCATACATGATAATTTCTCCTGCAAAGAAGCAGCTGGGCAGCATTGAAAATTCTACGGGACCAGGCTGTTTCAGGATTTTGCAGGGCAGGAGATGTCTGGACATCGATTTGGTGGAAAAGTAACAGAGAAAATTCGTGTATAAGATAAAATTGAGGCTCTATTACACGGAGGTGGGAACTGCGCATGGGAGACTCCCTCCTGGGGTGGACGGAACCACGGCACCGGTGCTGCGGGGGCAATTTCTGGAGGCTCTGTGGTACTGGGGAATTCATAAGCCCTGAGTGGGCTATTGGGGGGCTAACAGGGCAGGAGGCCTTCACAGACTGATTTGGGGAGACAAAAGGGAGTTTTATTGCGAGGTGGGGAATTTTTGATTGCGGACACAAATAATAGTGCTTCTGGCTATAGCCCCGCCCCCACAAGGCTGGCTGCTGATCTGCAGCAGCCTTAAATTGTTCACAATAATGAGACATCACCAGGAGACTGTTTCAGGAACTGGGAGGGTGGAAGATGTCTGGAAGCCGATTAGGGGAATATTTTGTGAAGTGTGGGAATTTTGGTTTTGGACTCTGGTATCAGCATTTCCAGCTGGAGCCCCACCCCTGGGCCTGGTTACTGATCTGTGTCATTACATTGGCTGCAGTGTAGAGGGGCCCCCAGGTGGCCATTCGGAGGGCTTACAGGGTGGGAGGTGTCCTGAAGTTGAATTGGTGATACAGCTACAGAAGAGACCCGAGTGAGTGAGTGAATTGCGGGGTACAGATACATAGGTTACAGTTTGCAGATGGGACCTCCCCCATAGGGCTGGCACCCAGGTGTGGAGATCGCTAAAGGCTGTGTTGAACTGTGGTGTTCCTAGGCTCCCTATTAACCAAATTTGGGTTGCCAGGTCTGAGTCCCCTAAACCCTGGTGGCTCACACCTCTTGAGTCTTCAATATCACAGACTTTCCATCCCTGAATCCATCATGCCCTGAGGTCCATTTGCGGTCCTTGAATGTCCCAGCCCTCAACATTTGTGTTTTTTCTTTTTTGTTTTGTTTTTATTTTATTATTTTTTATTTTTTATTGTCCTGATCACTAACATTGCATTATCTCTTAGTCTTTTCTCCCAGCATATCACCCAAAGTCTTTTTTTTTTTTCAGTTATTTAAGTGTTTTTTTGTTGTTGTTGCTGTTGTGGTTGTTCTATATCTTTTTTCATTCCCCTATTTGTTCCCCTCTCTTTACCCACCCCCTTTTTCTTTCTTTCTTTCTTCTTTATTTTTCTGTCTTGTCCCTCATTTTCTTCTATTTATTTTATCTTAATTATACAATAAGTGCTGCAGGGACCACCTCACATTTGCTGGGTTTCCTCATCCTCCATTGCCTCATTTCTGTGTGAATTGATTTTGGCTAACTACACTATCCCCTTTCCCCTACATCTTGATATCCTCCATCATCTACTGTCTCTCCTGTATTCCACCTCCCTTTCTTTGATCCCCAAAGTGTCTAACTCTTAATAAAATATCTTTGTTTTGTTTTCTGTCTTTTATCCACTCTTGAAACTATTGCCTTTCTTTTCTCTTCCCCTCTCACGAAAACACTAGCTTTTTAATTCATACCATATTCCTCCCATATTCAGTTGACTACTTCATTATAGGTACTCTACCTACTGCTATAACTCTACACAACTTACATGAATCTAATATCCATCCTCCCAGATCTCACATGGTTGCTCTGTTAACATTTATCACCAATACTACTTTACACTTTTTCCTTGCTTACACAATTACCTTTCCCTGGCCCTAATACTTTCCTTTAACGTGAACTCAACCAGCAATGAGAAATTAGAATGAGAAGAACAAAGTGACAAAGAGAAGATATAACACTTATGCAAAAACAACAGCTAATTAATCCCCAAGACTAGACAAAGAAGCTAAGGAAGGGATGAAACCCGTCAAGATAAAATGATGAACAGACAGCAACAAAAATCTACAAACCAAACCAGTAATCAGGAAAACATGGCTGAATCCAATGAACAAACTAAAAATCAGGAAGGAGAGCTGAACTTTGCACAAGAAATGAAAGCTCTCAGAACATTTATCACCAACAAATTTAATGAAGTAAAGGAAGAGGTTAACAACATGAAGACAACACTTGGAGGGGAAATTGCAGACATATGCAAAAAGATAACAGATATGATGAGAATGTACACCACAGTTCAAGAAATCAAAAATACACTCGCTGCAAATATCAGCAGACTAGAAGAGACAGAGCAGAGAATTAGTGATATGGAAGACAGTACATCAGAAATCAAACAGATAGTAGAATTGATGGATAAAAAGATAGAAAAAATCCAGCTAGGACTTAGGGACCAGAATGACAATGCAAAACGCTCAAACATACGTATTATAGGCATCCCAGAAGGAGAAGAGAAGGGAAAGGGGTCAGACGGAGTGTTGCAGGAAATAATGGCTGAAAACTTCCCAAATTTACTGAAAGAGACAGATGTACATATCCAAGAAGCACAGCACAACCCAATCGTCATAAACCCCAACAGGCCCACCCCAAGACATATACTAGGCAAATTATCAAATGC
Organism: Dasypus novemcinctus; assembly: GCF_030445035.2. Taxonomy (NCBI): domain Eukaryota; kingdom Metazoa; phylum Chordata; class Mammalia; order Cingulata; family Dasypodidae; genus Dasypus; species Dasypus novemcinctus. The sequence goes on along the minus strand of NC_080700.1, from coordinate 8,436,467 downwards.
TCAAGACAAAGAGAAAATTCTAAAAGCAGCAAGAGAAAAGAAAACTATCACATACAAGGGAAACACCATAAGATTAAGTGCTGATTTCTCATCTGAAACCATGGAGGCAAGAATGCAGTGGTATGATATAGTCAAGGTTCTAAAAGAAAAAAACTTTCCAACCAAGAATACTCTATGCAGCTAAACTAGCATTCAGAAATGATGGAGAGTTCAAAATATTCACAGATAAACACAAACTGAAACAGTATGCAAACAAGAAACCTCCCCTTCAAGAAATATTGAAAGGAGTTCTGCAGGAAGAAAGGAAAAAACAGGACAGGCAGAGTTGGAGGACAGTGTAAGAGAAAAAAAAGAAAAAGAAAAAAAAACAAACAAAAATGACAAACACAAGTCCAATCAAAATATGGCTAACATAAATAATTCCTTTAAAGTAATAACACTGAATGTCAATGGATCAAACTCAACTATCAAAAGATTCAGAATGGGACATTGGATAAGGAAATATGACCCATCTATATGCTGTCTACAAGAGACACATCTTAGACCCAGAGATTCATGGAGGCTGAAAGTGAATGGTTGGAAAACAATCTTACAAGGAAACAATAATGAAAAAAAGGCAGGAGTAGCTATATAAATATCAGACAAAATAGACTTTAAATGTGAAACAATTGTGAGAGACAAAGAAGGATAATACATTTTAGTGAAAGGGAAAATCTGTCAAGAAGAATGAACAATCATAAACATTTATGCTCCTAACAAGGGCACCTCTAAATACGTGAGGCAAACGCTGGAAAAACTAAGTGAAAAAATAGATGCATCTACAATTAGAGTGGGGGATTTTAATACACCACTATCAACTCTGGACAGAACATCTCAAAAGAGAATCACTGAAGAAACAAAATATTTGAACAGTATATTAGAGGAGCTGGATCTAATAGACATATACAGATCATTAAACCCAAACACAACCGGATATACATTTTTCTCAAGGGCACATGGATCATTCTCCAAGATAGACCATATGCTAAGCCACAGAAAAGGGCTTAATGAATTCAGAAAGATCAAAATCATACAAAATAATATCTCTGACCACAGTGGAGTGAAGCTGGAAATTTGCAAGGGCCAGAGGCACAGATTTCACACCAAGATTTGGAAATTAAACAGCACACTCTGAGAAAAACAGTGGGTCAAATAGGAAATCTCAAAAGAAATCAATGACTACCTTGAAACAAATGATAATGATAACACAACATACCAAAATTTATGGGATGCAGCAAAAGCAGTACTGAGAGGGAAATTTATAGCCATAAATTCATACATCGAAAAAGAAGAAAGAGCAAAAATTGAAGAACTAACTGCACATTTGGAGGAATTAGAAAAAAAAAAAAAACAATGTAATCCAACAGGAAGAAGAAGGAAGGAAATAACAAAGATAAGAGCAGAACTAAATGAAATAGAAAATAAGACAGCACTTGAAAAGATAAACAAGACCAAGAGCTGATTTTTTTAGAAGATCAGTAAAATTGACAAACCTTTAGCAAGACTAACAAAAAAAAAAAAGAGAGAAGATGCAAATACACAAAATAAGAAATGAGAAAGGAGATATTGCCACTGACCCCACAGAAATAAAGACTAACGTAAGAGGATACTTTGAAAAACTATATTCCAACAAAAATGACAATTCAGAGGAAATGGACAAATTTCTAGAAACACATAAGCACCCTATATTGATGAAAGAAGAAATTGATGATCTCAACAAACCAATCACAAGTAAAGAGATAGAATCAGTCATTAAAAAACTCCCAACAAGGAATAGCCCAGGGCCAGACGGCTTCAGAGGTGAATTCTACAAAACATTCCAGAAAGAACTAACACCAATCCTGCTGAAACTCTTCCAAAAAATCGAAACAGAAGGAACATTGCCTAACTCCTTCTATGATGCCAACATTACCCTAGTACCAAAGCCAAACAAAGACACCACAAGAAAGGAAAATTACAGACCAATTTCTCTAATGAACCTAGATGCAAAAATACTTAATAAAATACTTGCTAATCATATTCAAAAACACATTAAAAGAATTATACACCACGACCAAGTGGGCTTCATTCCAGGTATGCAAGGATGATTCAACATAAGGAAATCAATCAATGTAATACACCGTATAAACAGATTGAAAGAAAAAAATCACATGATTATATCTATAGATGCAAAATAGCATTTGACAAAATACAGCACACTTTCTTGATAAAAACACTCCAAAAGTTCGGAATACAAGGAAATTTTTTGAACATGCTAAAGAGTATATATGAAAAACCTACTACCAACATTGTTTACAATGGAGAAATCCTAAAATCCTTCCTTCAAATGTCAGGAACAAGACAAGGATGCCCACTGTCTCCCCTTCTATTTAACATTGTCTTAGAAGTACTTGCTCGAGCACTGAGGCAAGAACCAGGTATAAAAGACATTCAAATTGGAAAGGAAGAAGTCAAAATTTCATTATTTGCTAATGACATGATCCTATACATAGAAAACCCTGAGAGGTCTACAACAAAGCTTCTAGAACTCATAAATGAGTTTAGTAAAGTCGCAGGTTATAAGATCAATGCGCAAAAATCAGTAGCATTTCTGTACACCAATAATGAGCAAGATCAGGAGGAAATCAAGAAACAAATACAATTCACAATAGTAAATAAAAAAATCAAGTATTTAGGAATAAATTTAACTAAAGATGTAAAAAACTTATACACCAAGAACTATACAAGAATGTTCAAGGAAATCAAAGAAGATTTCCAAATAAATTATGAAATTTATTTGGCAAGGAAAGAGGCTGCAAATAGCCAAAGACATTTTGAAAAAGAAAAACGAAATTGGAGGAATCACACTACCTGACATCGAAACATACTACAAAGCTACAGTAGTGAAAACAGCATGGTATTGGCATAAGGAGAGACACACAGACCAATGGAATTGAATTGAAAGTTCTGATATAGAACCTCATATATATAGCCATATAATATTCGATAAAGCCACCAAACCCTCTCAACTGGGAGAGAATGGCCTATTCAACAAATGGTGCCTGGAGACCTGGATAGCCATATGGAGAAGAATGAAAGGGGATTACCATCTCACACCTTATACAAAGATCAGCTCAAGATGGATCAAAGACCTAAATATAAGAGCCAAGACCATAAAGACCTTGGAAAGCAGTGTAGGGAAACATCTACAAGACCTTGTAATAGGAAACGTCTTCATGAATATCACACCAAAAGCACAAGCAGCAAAAGAACAAATAGATAAATGGGACTTCCTCAAAATTAAAGCCTTCTGCACCTCAAAGGAGTTTGTCAAGAAAGTAAAGGGAACCTACGGAATGGGAGAAAATAATTGGCAACCATATAGCTGATAAGAGACTTATAACTTGCATATATAAAGAACTCCTATATCTTGAAAATAAAAAGATAAACAACCCATTTAAAAAATGGGAAAAATATTTAAAGAGACACTTCTCCACAGAGGAAATACAAATGGCTAAAAAGCACATGAAAAAATTCTCCAAATCTCTAGCTCTCAGGGAAATGCAAATCAAAACTACAATGAGATACCATCTTACTTCCATAAGATTGGCAGCTATGAAAAAAGCAGAATACAAATGCTGGAGAGGATGTGAAGAAATGGGAACACTCATCCACTGCTGGTGGGAATGCAGAAGGATCCAACCATTCTGGAGGACAGTTTGGCGGTTTCTCAAAAAACTAACCATAGATTTGCCATATGACCCAGCAATACCACTGCTGGGTATATACCCAGCAGAACTGAAAACAAGGACACAAACAGATATTTGCACACCAATGTTCATAGCAGCATTGTTCACTATTGCCAAAAGTTGTAATCAATCCAAAATGCCCATCAACAGATGAGTGGATCAATAAAATGTGGTATATACATACAATGGAATACTACTTGGCTTTAAGAACAAATACACTACAAGCACATGTGACAACATGGATGAATCTTGTGAACCTTATATTGAGTGAAGCAACGCAGACATTGAAGGACAAATACTACATGACCTCAATGATATGAAATAAGCAAGCTGCCTCAGAGAGCTAGAGACTGGAAAATAGGCTTACAGGAAATCGGGGGATGAAGGAAGGATGTGAGCTGATATCTGCATGGGTGGAATCTATGATGAGCTGGTGGTAAGTATGTGCACAAAGAAGAGATAAAATGGGGTAAGGGGTTGCCTTTGGGTGGGGCTTTGCAGGTTTGAGGGGGGCTGGGGATGGGCGGATGGGTAATATTGCCCAAAAAATTGGGGGGAGGAAGGGGCAACATGCGAACATAGGAGATTGTCAGGTGTGGGTGGAGAGTAAAATGCTGAGAAAACCATATCAAAATATAATTAGGAGGGTTACCTGTTTAGGATGCTCGGATGGGATGGTCTGATGCAGGACAGACTCCTGGGGAAGGTCTGAATGCTCATTTTTCCAGGGTGGGTTGTACCATTGGGTAGAGAACCATGTAGCGAGAGTGGGGGTGGACCCACATCCTGGGGAGAACTACTGCCATCAAATAGAGGGAACTGTATCTCTTGAGAGAAAGGGTGGCTCCCAGGGCATTAGGGCAGTTGAGCAAGTCAGGTTCTGAACACTGTTGCAAGTATCTCTGGATGTGGCTCCTGGGAAAATGGAGATTGGCTTGCGCTATGGGCCCCAAGGGGAGGGGAAAATGGATGTTGAATGGATGGAACCAAGGTAAATGTGGGGGTAAGAGAGGTGTTTCGTGAGAGTACACAAGGATGGCTATAAAGCATGTAATATTACACCAAAAACATATAGGGGATGACAGACTAATAAGGTAAACCATAATGTAAAACATAGGATAACTAAAAAATTTAGAAAACTATATAGCCTAAAGTATGGGCCAAAATGTAAGTACAGATGTAGAAAGCTATTGTCTCAATATCTGTACATCAGTTTCAGTAAATATGGTATGAATAAGTTAAAAGATTATCGCTGTGTAAGGGAAAAGGTTTTATGGCAGATGTGTGGGAGTATTGTATATTGTATATATGAATTACTGTGATCTAAGGCTCTTGTGAAGAGAAGCTCAATAATTAGGAAAAAAGAAAAGAAAAAGATAGGATGTAGAATTTTTCCAAATCAATATGTATTCTATATCTAACCTTTAAACCCATCGCTATATTCCATTTTCTTAGTAAGGGAACCTGACATTATATTGGGCTTCACTTTTCAGGAAGTTTGGGATCACAGAGTGGGTCAACAATGGCAGTGGAGGAATACTAGTATGGGATGTTATTGACAGGCGATATATGGTTGACAGGGGTTATACAGGGCATGTGTCCAGGGTGCATGGAAATGTTTGGATATACTCATAGTGGAAACAATTAAAAAGAACAGCTGGGGGTACTGGGTTCCTGGTTGGGGGGGCTCTGTCATGGTCCCTAGGGTGGCAGCAGCAGTCCCCCAGGTGCAGCAGTAATGACCAGGAAGGAATGAGGGTCTAACAGTGAGCCCCTGATACTAATGACTATGCTTGTGAGCCTATATACCTGATATAAGAACAAGGCCTAGAGGAGCACTGTGCCTAAGAGTTCCCTCCTGACAGCCTCCGTGTTATTCAAATGTGGCCAGTCTCGAAGCCAAACTCAAAATGTAAACGCAATGCTTTCCCCCACCCGGGGATGAGCCTCCCTGGCACCGAGGGATCACTACCAAGTACCAGCTGATGACATAACTAGAAAATGACCTTAAATTAAAGGTTCAATGCAGACCAGCAGACTATCCCTGTCTACATATAATAACAGGAGTTAAAAATGCTGTTTGACCTAAAGTAAGGGGGAAATGGAAAAGACAAATTAGTTCATATGGCTATGAGTCTCTAAAAAAGAGTCTGGAGGTTGTCAGAAGGATTGCCCTTAGGCACACCTGAGCAGAGTCTCAGAGACAGATAAAGTAGATACAACCCCAGATATTGGTCCTTTTGAGGGCTGAAGAGACCCACAGATTCTATGGTCATGGCAGATGGGGTTCACTGCCATACCAGTTGGCCCTTCTTTGGAGCTGATGTTTCTATGTGATGGAACTGGACTCAGATGGGATCTCTATTCACAAACCTTTCATGCTACTTTACTGGAATTGCAGTTGGTGCTGGGGCTTAAGATATATCTATGGGATTTGAATCTCTGGACTGACAATATGATAGCCAGGCCCTGAGCCTCAACAGACCTCAGCTCCTACACTCTGATTTATTGGACTTACTCCACTCAGCTAACATGGAGTTGAAGAAGGTCAACTACCACACCATGGAGCCTAGAGTGCCTTCAACTGAAAGCAGGAGGATTGCATCCAATATCCATGTGGAATCTAAACCCCCTCTTGACATAGATGTGGGATGGACACAACCAAGCCAAAGTCCACGGGAAGGAAGAATACAGTAAAGATCAGAGTGGACTTAATGATATTCTATTCATGAACTATTGTGTTTAATAATCAAGAAAATGTGGCATTGGTGTGGAAAATGTGGCCATGGTGGCTGCTGTGTGTGGGGAATGGGAGGAAGAGATGAGATGTGGAGGCATTTTCGGGACTTGGAGTTATCCTGGGTGGTGCTTCAGGGACAATTGCCAGATGTTGTATGTCCTCCCATGGCCCACTGGATGGAACGTGGGAGAGTGTGGGCTCTGGTGTGGAACACAGGACATGGGGTGCAGCGATGCCCGGAGATGTACTCACCAGATTCAATGGATATGACATGATGATGGGGGAGAGTGTTACTGTGTGGGGAGTGGTGGGATGGGGGCGGTGGGGGTGAATGGGGACCTCATATTTTTTTAATGTAATATCTTTAGAAAATGAATAAATTGAGTAGAATTTGGAGGAAAACAGAATTTAATAGGAATAACAGATATATGTTATTAGATATGATTATTGATACACTGCAATCAAAACTTTTTACACATGTATGCCTATGTTCTCACAGGCAATATCATAAGTGTCATTAATTTATGGACCATAACATTGAGGATCCAAGCTTTTAATCTAAATATTTTGACATTACTAAAGAAGAAAATACATACTTAGAAACCTATGCTCATTATATTTGGTACTTCTTCAATTCAAGGGTGGGGGCTCATAGTCATTCATTTCTTCTGTTTCATCTCTGCATGCATGTCTTCATTAGCACATAGGCACTAGTATCTTTATAACCTGAAACATAGGTGCTGGGATACAGCACTGTTGCAAAAGAAGGAATCCCTGCCACTATGGAGATATACTCTAGCAGAAGGAGAAGGAAAACATGCAGAAAATTTGGTAGGTTTGAAAAGAAGAGACATGGGGAAAGATAAACAGAATAAAGGATATGGGGAATGTTGCAGTGTTTTAATGGTACCTTCCCTGCATTTGAAGGTTAGAATCAAAGTCTATATTTATGGAAAAGAATCACTTGGAAATAATACTAAGTCATACTGGGATCCCATATTCTTTCCATTTGACAAAACTACAAACAAAGGGTAAATGAGTGGCCTTTTATGTCCTTGATCTGAACATCCAGGATGTTTGTACCTTGCCTTTGCCTGAATGTCCACTGACCTGGCTATTGTTTTCCTTCAAGAAAATATAGCTGCTAAAAAGGGAATGCTAATTATGGCCAGAAGTTTCCAGATACATAGACAAAATGTAAATAACAATTTTGGTTGGCAAATTCTGAGATGGATTCCACTGATCTCCATCTTGTGACATCCATGCACTTATGTAATCCCCTTCTCTTGAGTGAAAGAGAAACCTGTGATGTGCTTGTTGCCAGTAGAATAGGCAAAGATGATGGAATGTCACTAACAATTTGGTTACATAAGATTCTTACTCCAGCCTTACTAGTAGATTCTATTGCCTTCTTGGCCTGTACTTTTTGAAATGAGTGACCGTTTTGGAGAGATCCACATGCCGAGGAAAGGAGCGTGACCACCAACCCGAACCAATTATGTACTGAGGTGTCCAGTTCACCAGCCCTTGAGGCACTGTGTTCTGCCAGATCCTTTCATAGTTGAACCTTGAATCCTGGCTGATGCCTTGATTGTGAGAGACCCTGGAGAAGACTCCAAACTTACATAGGCTGTGAGATAATAATTGTGGGATGTTTCAGCCCTATCAATTTGGCAATTTTCTATGTGGCAACAAATAACTAATAAATAAAGGAAATCCTGGATTTACAAAAAACAAAAACAAAAACAAAAAACAAGTCCCAAAAATGCCCCAATATCACTCCTCTTTTTCCCTCTTCCTGCTTTCAACAACTTCCATGACCACTGCCTCCACACCGATGGTATACGTTCTTCCATTGCTAGAGTCACAATAATTCTATAGTAGAATACCAGTAAGTCCATTCTAATTCATATTTTATTCCTCCGTCCTGAGGACTTGGGGATGATGATGCCCACTCTACATCTCAATTGAGAGGAGCATTCAATCCCACATGTTTGGTGGATGGGACTTCATGCCTGCAGCTGTAGCCTCTCTCAGTTCATTTGTGTGGTGGTTGTTCATCCTCACCTCTCTGTCAGCTGACCTGGGTAAGTCCCATGTACTGGAGAGTAGGTGCTGCAACACTGTTGAGGCTTAAGGCTAAGCTGGCACATGGACAGTCCAGATATTAAAATCTCCTGGGTATACGCCAACCCCAGCACCCATGACAGGTTCAATAAAAGGGACAGAAAAGGAAAGTGCAGAGATGTCACTTCTGAATCCAACTCCATCCTCCCTCTCAGGAGCACAAATTCCAAAGTAGGGTCCACTGTCAAGGCACCAAACTCTGGAGCCATCTGCAACGACTGTAGGACATGAGTGTCTCCATAACCCTCAGAAGCACCACTACTTGGAGTTGTATCTATTTTGGCTGTCTCTGAGATCCTGCTGGGATATGCATAATTGTGAGCATTTTGATGATCTCCTGACACATTTTGAAGTCTCATAGCTATGTAAACTCATTGATCTTTACCCCTCTCCCCTTTTATTTAAGTTGTCTATTTGATTCATCAGCTTGTGCTTGGTGAAAATCCCTCAGTGCCAGGGAGCCTCATCCCTGGGAGTAAAGTCCCACACTGGGGGTAAGGTAATGTATTTACATGCTGAGGTTGACTTAGAGAGTGGCCATATTTGAGCAACAGTGAGGCTCTCAGTAGGTAACTTTTTTTTAAAAGGTTTATTTTTATTTATTTCTCTCTCCTTCCCCCTCCACCCCAGTTGTCTGCTCTCTGTGTTCATTCACTGTGTGTTCTTTTGTCTGCTTCTGTTGTCAGCAACACGGGAATCTGTCTCTTTTTGTTGCATCATCTTGCTGCATCAGCTCTCCGTGTGTGCAGTGCCATTCTTGGGCAGGCTGAACTTTCTTTCATGCTGGGTGGCTCTCCTTACAGGGTGCATTCCTTGCTTGTGGGGCTCCCCTATGCAGGGGACACCCCTGTGTGGCAGGGAACTCCTGCATGGCAGGGCACTCCTTGAGTGCATTAGCACTGCACATGGGCCAGCTCCACATGGGTCAAGGAGGCCCAGGGTTTGAACCGTGGACCTCCCATATGGTAGATGGATGCCCTATCCATTGGGCCATGTCTGCTTCCCAGTAGGTAACTCTTAGGCACCCTGCAGCTCTAGGCCAAGTTGAAATTTCAAGCATAACAGGCTCATAAACCTAGTGGGCAGATTCAAGGGCTCATCATTGGACCATCCTTCTTCAATGGTCATTGCCCATGTGCTTGGGGGATTGTTGCTGTTCCATGGGGGAATGTGACAGAGCTCCCCAGAATGGGAACCTAGCACTCACTCTGTTTTCATGTGAATCTATACCCACTGTGTCAATACAAAATGTACATCTGAGTGTATCTGTATACCCTATATTCATACCAAGGTGAACTCCCTCCCATGCATCCCCCATCAGTGACACCCATACCAATGCTCTCCCCTGCCATAGTTGAACTCCTCAGTGATCCAAAACCTCTTAAAAAAAGAAGACTAATATATTGCCAAATTAATTTAATAATTAAGTGAAATAGTAACAATAGGTTTAAACATCAGAAATAAATTACATAACAATTTAGAGAAACTAAAATAAAGGAAAAAATGGGGTAGAGAAAAGAAGTTTTCATACAATAGTAAAACCAAAGTAAAGATAGTTAAGCATTATGTATGTATAAAGGGGGAATGTAGAACATACATTTAAGAAGTTTTGTGCAGAAGAAATAGAAAGAGAACAGATGAAAACATGATGCTATAAAAGTGCTTTTTAACAAATTATTGTTTTGTTTTATGAAAGATAAAGATTATAACAATTATTTCAATGCTACCTCTTTCTGGAGATATGTAAATGTTAAGAAGCAATAATATCAAAATTCACAAGGATCAGTGGCATTACAACTAAATGCAATAGCTGATCTTAAATTGGTTGCTGTGTTGAAGGGAAAATATTATAAAGGTTCATTAAATCAATAGACAAAATTGGAATAAAAATGTTAAATTAATTAACAAAAAACAAAACCATTAAAAATCTTTTTTTTCAGAATTTTAGGGCTTAATAAAAATATGTAAAACAGAGGAATACATAATCATGAAAAAAGCTGTGAAATTTGGTTGAGAATGCATTTCCATTTTTGCTTAGCCATCTACCATCTGCCATTTCTCAGCTTATCAGAGGCTGTGTATATTGTGATAATTGTTCCTAGAGCAATCTGGTGTTGCTATGTGGAGAAAATGGACATAGATCTCAAAAAATTATGGTTGTGTTAGTTGATTTTATGGCATTTCCCTGAGGGACAAGTGCTTAGACTTGCCTTTCTTTTATCCCCTTCAAATTTTGGTTGACTTCCTGGGCAGCAATTTTTAGAAACATTTAAAGATAAACTCCCTTTTACATGTGTGCAAGAGAAGGAATAAAGGGAGATTTTCACATGCACAAAATCCTAGATAAGTGTGAGGAGGAGGATGCTTGCCAAAATAAGGGATTTGAAGGGTTACTATATATACTGAGATAACTGGAGTGAAACACGCATCACCAGGGCTTGACACATACATTAAAAACAATAGAGTTACCTGATTTATGCCTTTAACTAATACTTGGACTTTGCACGAGAAAGAAGAGAAGGATGAGACAGATTTGCAGGCTGCTAGACTAATTGCTGAAGGTGTCCCACAGAATACAGCTGATTTTCAAAGATTAAGAGGTTTTTTTCCTTTTTAGCTCCAGCTATGTATGAAAATCTTTCTCAGATCACTGACTTATCACTTAGAATGGTAAAAAGGACCTTTGACTTGAACGACCACAAATGATGTGAAATAGAAACTTTGCAAAATATAATTGCAAATGTTATTAGGAAACAGAAAATTGTACCCCACAGAAAGCACAAACAGCAAACCTGGAGAAGGGGACTCATCATATTTCCAGTGTTACCACATTATAATATTGAAAATGGCAAGTTTTCAACAAGACACTTATTATTCATTTGAATAAAACAGGAAATTTTGGCTGATTCATAGGGAAAAAAATGACATTATCTGAATCTAAGGAATCTGACACACTTTACTAGAAAAATATTTTGTCAACTGTCCTAAATTTGATCAAAGAGATGGAATAAATTATGGACAAAAAGTTAAAGGAAATGAGAAATGCTACATACATAGAAATTCTAGAGTTGAAAAGAAAAAGGATTTCAGCAACAGTTTGGAACAAGGCAGAAATGGAAGCAGTGACTATGAAGATAGGTCAATTGAACATAGCCAGTTGGATGAAAAGAAATAATGAAGACTTAAATCACAGAGCCTAAGTAGAGTGTGACATCTTCAAATATCCCAGCATATGAATCATGGCAGGGTCAGAAAAGAGAGTGAAGGAATGGATGAAAGAATATTTATAGAAATAATGGCCAAAATCCCCCAAAATTTGATAAAAGACAAAAACTTACACATCAAAAAGTTCAACTAATGCCAAATAGAATGAACAAGAAAAATTCCCATGAAGACATACCAAAATAAAACTATCAAAAGTCAAAGAAAAAGAGAAAATATTGAAGCAGAGAAGCAACTCATGGTATACAAGAGATCCACTATAAGATGTACACTTGCTTTATTAACTGACATCATGAATGCCTTTAAAAAGTAGGAGTACATATTTAAACTGATGAGAATAAATGAAATATTCAACCAAAGAATTCCATATCCAGCAAAATTATCCATCAAAATGAAGGGGAAATTAAGTCATTCCAAGATAAACAAAACCTGAAGAAAGTTGTTAGAAAATGTGCCTTATAAAAAATACCAAAGGGAATCCTTGTAGTTCAAAAGAAATGACACAAGATATTAACTCAAGCTATATGAAGAAAAAATATTTAATGGTAAATATACATTTAAATATAAAATCCAATATTACTCCTTTTTTGTTTATAACTTTTCTTTTTTGTCTTTTTTATTTAAAAATACATAGATCACAAAAAATATTACATTAAAAATATGAGAGGTTTCCCATACACCCCACATCCCAGCCTACTCCTCCCACATCAATAACCTCTTTCATTATTGTGGCACATTCATTGCATTTGGTGAATTCATTTTGGAGCACTGCTGCACCACATGGATTACAGTTTACATTGCAGTTTACACTCTCCCCCAGTACATTCAGTGGGTTATGTCAGGATAGATAATGTCCAGCATCTGTCCCTGCAATATCATTTAGGACAACTCCCAGTACCAAAAATGCCCCCACATCATACCTCTTCTTCTCTCTCCCTGACCTCAGCAAATACCATGGCCACCGTTTCCACATCAATGACAGTTTCATCAATTGCTAGAGTTACAATAGTTCTATAATAGAATAAACAGTAAGTTCATTCTAATACATATTTTATTTCTCCTCCCTGTGGATGCTTGAATGGTAATTTCCACTCCACCTCTAAATCAAGCAGGGGCTTAGATCCCACATAGTTGATGGATGCATTCTCCTGCTTGCAGTTGTAGGCACTCATGGTTTCCTGGTTTCAATCTGAGGCTTGAAAAAAGCCATAGAAAATGTTAGCTGACCTGGGGAATTCCAATTAACTGGGGAGTAGGAGCTGCAACTCTGCTGATGCTCAGGGCCCAGCTGGCACATGACCAGTCCAGAGATTCAAGTCCCCTAAGTATACACAAATCCCAGTGTCAACCACAGGTTCAGCGACAGTGTCAGAAGAGGTTATGTATGAAAATGTCACATCTGCATCCCTCCATCACACTCAGGAGCACAAATTCCAAAGTAAGGCCCACTGAAAAGGCACAGAACTCCAGAGTCATCTTCCATGACTATAGAACCTATGTGTCTCTGTAGCCCCCAGGAGCACCAATACCTGGGGTTGTTATCTACTTTTGCTGTCTCTTGGATCCTGCTGAGACATGCAAAAGTGCAACCCCTCTGATGACCTCTTGCCTCTTTTTTGAAGACTCTTAGCCATATAAACTAATTTGTCTTTACCATTATCCCTCTTTTATTCAAGGTATTTTTCTAGCTGCATCACCAGCTAGTGATTGGTAGTAATTCCTCAGCACCAAGGAGGTTCATCCTTGGGTGTCATAGCCCATGCTGGGGGGATGTTAATACATTTATATGCTGAGTTTGGCTTAGAGAGTGTCCTCATTTGAGCAACATGGAGGCTCTCAGGAGGAAATTCTTAAGCACCCTGCAGGTCTAGGCCTAGTTGAAATTTCAGGCACTCAGGCTCATAAGCTTAGTCATCAATATCAAAGCCTCATCATTGGACCATCCATCTTCACTGGTCTTTACCCTTGCTCTTGGGAGATTTTTGCTGTTCCATTGAGGAATGTGACAGAGCTCCCATGGCTAGGAAGTCAGCAGTTTGTAACTGTACCTACTATGGAAATACCCAACAAATATTTGAACATGTTTATATACACTACATACATGCCCTAAAGAATTCCCTCCCAACCATGTGTCCCCCATCAATAACACCCCACACCAGTGTTCCTCCCCTGCCATAATTTAAACCTCTCTGTGGTCCAAAACTTCTTCAAAGATGAAGCCTAATATGTTGTCACATTCAATTAGTAGAAAAATGAAGTAGAGTGATAGTTTTAAAGATTAGAAATAGAAAACACACAAATTTAGAAAAATACCAAAATAAAGTAAAATGTAAATTGGGCTATTAAAAAAATGAAAAATACCATAATACTTTGTTTTTGACATTTTGTCTTTCATCACAGGGGTTGCCCTCTATGTACAATGCCAAGGCAATTTCTTTCATCCTTCCTCATTGTCCACATCCTTTTTTTTTAATTTTTAATTTTGTCTTCAGAAAATTTGTAGACCACAGTAAAGTCACATATACAATATAGGGGACTCCCATATATCCAACATCAAATCCTTTTCCCCCTTTACCAACAATGATCTTTTTACATGTTCATGTTCTATTTGCTGCAACTGATGTACAGATATTGAAACATAGCTACCAAACATGGTTCCATTACGGTTTACATTATGGTTTATATGATAGACTGTAAAATTTTCTAAATTTTTAGTAACATTATGGTTTACATTTTAGCCTATAGACTTCTATGCATTTTTAGTGAAATGTAACATGTCCTCTATCCATCATTGTAGAGCAATGGAAGAGTAACTCCTCTTTTTATTTTCTATATGATTTAAGCCAGAAATGGATAAAAATTTTGTTAAATTCATGTTAAGAGGCTTACAATGTATAATGAATTAATCCGTGAAATAAACATAAATGAATATGGAGTTTCATAGCAGCAGACAGTTTTATTCTATTGATGCTATTTTGGTATCATTCTAAATTACCTTGTGTCAATTTAGGATGTTATTTGTAGCCACCTGAGTAATCTCCAAGACAATAACTGAAAATACACAGAAATAGAAATTAGGGGAGGTTCAAATTGGTATATTATAAAATCAGTGAATGCAAAGAAAGTAGTACCATATGAATTTAGGAATAAAATCAATCCGAGGCTTGAAGAAAAGCCATAGAAAATGGCAAAAAGTATCACTTTGAATATAAATGGATTAAAATCACCAACTAATACAGATATTAGTGTAATGCTCTTTTTTTCTTGATAAAAACTTATTTTATGCAGTTAGTAAATCTTTTTCCTGATAAAATCCTACCTTTCTCAAATTTTTCTAATCTCAATTATCACTGAAAACTATGTCAAATTGATGTGAAAATTTAAAAAAAAGAATCTACTTATGAGCAATTATTAAAAAGCTGTGTCATTCTTTGAATATTTGGGCATTATTTAACATAGAACAAAATGCATTTTAAGAAGCTAATTTGTCTTTCTATCTCTGCAAAGAATCTTAAGATCTCAATTAGAATGCAGATTTAAAATGAAACTTAAGAAACTATTTCAAGAAAACTTTAAATACAGACAAGTTGAAGAACAAGAACATCAAATCCAACTTTTGTCACCTTTAATTCATAACTTTAGGATATGGCTTCATCAGGGGAGCCTACAGTTAGAAACCACTTCAATTTAGATAACAAAAATTATGGGTTGAGGTGGCAAATAAATATCTTGAGAGTTTGACTGATTTCTTTTTTTTAAAGATTTATTTATTTATTTATTTATTTATTTATTTATTTATTTATTTCTCTCCCCTCCCCCCCACCCCAGTTGTCTATTCTCTGTGATAATGTGCTGTGTCTTCTTTGGCCGCTTCTGTTGTTTTCAGTGGCATGGGAATCTGTGTTTCTTTGGTTGCATCATCTTGTGTCAGCTCTCCGTGTGTGCAGCACCATTCCTGGGCAGGCTGCACTTTCTTTCGCGTTGGGCGGCTCTCCTTACGGGGCACACTCCTTGCACTTGGGGCTCCCCTATGTGGGGAACACCACTTCTTGGCATGGCACTCCTTGCATGCACATCAGCACTGCACATGATCCAGCTCCACACGGGTCAAGGAGGCCCAGGGTTTGAACAGTGGACCTCCCATGTGGTAGATGGATGCCCTAACCACTGGGCCAAGTCCACCACCTTGACTGATTTCTTAACATCTAATTATTAGAGTGGCTGAGTTAGAGAAGATGCTCTGTGCAAATTAAGTGAAATCTACAAATGACCCATTAGATTTTTCGCCTAAAAGATGGTTTTGGAAACAGAGAAAGTTCTTAAGTGAATAAATGCAGATTTTATATACCTTGTCTGTTTTAGAGTTTGGTAGCCAAGAGGAATCATCTCCAGTTTTTTATGGCATTATATAGATAGAAATTAGATAAATCTGATATATATTTTCAGGAGATTATCAAAAGTCCTTAATATCTGTTCTATGGCAACAGCAATTTAACACAATTATCAGGATAATAACTTTTCACTTATGGAACTTTAGGCATTTTCCTTTTATATCCTTACCAAATTTTGCAACTATCAATACCCTTTACATGGTAGGAGCAGAGAGAGAAGTTGGCTGATGAAATACATATTAGTAAATTGTATTCATATTTGACTCACTTGCTCAAGAGTTTACAATTGAGAAAAAATATTGACGCTATTTTCTTGATTCAAAATAAAGAACATTTCCATATGTTCTTCATTCTTAATACCTCTCAACTTAGAACACCTACTCAACCAAGATGAGGAAAGGAAACACCTGTAAGCATTGGCATCACTCAAGCATTTTCACACACCACACAAATTATCACAAATTTATAATTGTCCCTTCCTTACATTTTCTATGAATTCAATATTGGTCATCAAATATAATTAAATTATATTGTTTAAAAATTAACTTGAGAAATCTTGAAGGCACAGGTTTAGACACAGTGGCTACTTTAAATCTATTAATTTTCTCCTTTAACCTAGAAAATAAATTATTATAGAGTCCCCCTTATTTATATTTCTCTACCAAATCAGTCCCCCCAACAGTGATATTGTTCTTGGACAGTAACCTTCCTCCACCATTTTTCTTTTATAAGCTTTAAAAAGATACATAGATTACATAAAAGTTACTTAAAAATATATGGGATTCCCATATACCTCATTCCCTAACCCTCCCACATTTCCCCAACTTAACAACCTCCTTCATTAGTGTGGTACATTCATTTCAATTGATGAGCACATTTTGCAGCATTGCTACTAAGGATGGATTATAGTTTACATCATAGTTTACACTCTCTCCCACCCAATTTCGTGATTATGGCAAGATATGTCATGGCTTCTGTCTTTCATTGCAAAGTCATTCAGGGCAAATACCACATTGCAAAAATGCCCCCATATTACACCTGTTTTTCCATCTCCCTCCTTTCAGAACCACCAGTCTCCACTGCCTCCATGTCAATGATATAATTTCTTCCATTGCTAGAATCACAGTAAGTCCAAGTAGAATACCAGTAAGTAAACTTTATTCCATAGTTCATTCTCCAATTCTGATGATTCTGGGATGGTGATACCCATTCCAACTCTAATTGAGGAGGGACATTGATGTCATAGAACAGAAGAATGAGAATAACTTGCTTGCAGTTGCAGGTTCTCTCTGTTCCTTGGGATGATTGTTGCCCATGATCATCTCCTAGTTAGTTGTCCTGGGTGGATTCAATCAAATGGAGAGTAGGTGTTGCAACTTTGCTGAGATTCAGAATCCAACTGACATGTACAGCCCAGAGTTAAGTCTCTTGGGTGTACACCTATGAATTCTAGTACTAATTATAGATTCAAAGAGCACAGACGGAAAAGTCATGTGTAGGGAAATCAAAACTGAGTTCAACTTTGTCACACTGGGGAGCATAAATTCCAAAGTAGGACCCTTTGACAGAGTACCAAAGTCCTAAGCTGTTTTCCCTGCCTCCATAGCCCTCAGGAGCCCCACTATTTAATATAGTATTTATTTTGGTAGTCAATGAGATACTGATGAGAAGTACATAAGTGTTACCTGGGATGATCTTCCAACTCACTTTGAAGTTTCTTAGCCTTATGAAATCATTTGTATTTACCTTTTTCCACTTTTTGTTAAGGTCTTTTTCTAGTTGCATTTTTAGTTGGTTCTTGGTAGTGATCTCTCAGTTCTAGGAAGTCTCATCCCTGGGAGCCATGCCCATTGCTGAGGGGTAGGTGATGCATTTATATGCTAAATTTGGCTTAGAGAGAGGCCACATTTGAGCAAAAAGTAGGCTGTCATGAGGAAACTCTAAGGAACCCTATAATACTAGGCTATATATTACTATAATACTATAAACTACGTTTCATAAATAAAGAAGTAAAAGTTCATAAGTACAGTCATTAATATCAAGGACCCATCAATGGACCATCCTCCTTCACTAGTCACTGTCACTGTAGTTGGAGAATTCCTTTAGACAACGCGGCAGAGTTCCCTAGGATGAGAATTTGATATAATTTTGGTTATTGTGCGAATCTCCACACACCATGACAATGTCCTATAAACATTTGAACACATATATATTCATTATATATACGCCACAAGTGAACATCCTCCCATGTATCCCCATCACTAATACCCCACATCAATGATCCTCCTGTTACAGTTGTTAACATATCTGTGATCCAAAGTTTCTTCAAAAAATAAGCCAAGAAAATAACGAAATAAATTTAATAAGAAAATGAAATAATGATAGCATTAAAAATAGAAAAAATATTAAAAATTGGGAATTAAAAATAATGAAAAATATTTTTAAAAATGTTGACATTGTCTTTCATCACTTTAATTTCTATTGTCTTGTATGTACACTGACATTTTTTATCATTTATTCCTCCAGTGTCTTATTTTTTTCATTTTGTTTTCAAAGAAGTTTTAGGTTACAGAAAAGTCATGTACAGAAGATATGGGGTTCCCCTATACCCAACATCCTCTCCCTTTTCCCTTTACCTTATTAATAGCATTTTACATGTGGAGGGAACATTTGGTACAACTGATTTATAAATATTGAAGTATTGTCACTAAGCCTGGTCAATGATTTTCATTATGTTTTACTTTTTGGACCATACACTTTTATGAATTTTGATGAAATTTAACATGGTCTATATCCATCATTGCAAGATAGTGTAGTGCAGTTCCATCACCTCCAAAATGTCTCATGTTACATCTATTCTCTTCCTCCCTCCCCGCCCCCAGGACCCACAGCAACCACCTAGCTTCACTCCTTGAAGAACAAAATTCATAGGTACTTGCAACAACATTGAGTGCTTGACATACTGGCTTGTCCTCTGCTGTTAGGCATTTCCTATGCTCTCAAGAACTCCTGCCCTCCTACTTGAGAAGTTAGCAGGACTCCCCAGAATGGAAGTCCAACACTTTCCCACTCATTATATGTGGTTCCACCCGTTGAAATAACCCATCCTGACAAGATGAACACTCACACACTTCCTAGAGCCCTGTCCCAGGTTCACCATGTCCAGAATGTCTCCCACATTCAACACCCTAATCTAATAAACCTCCCTGCAATATTTGAGAAAACAGCATTCACAACTTTGAAGTTTCAGTCACATGCCCACAAATACCCTGAGTTCACCTACTTCTTCCTCCAGCCATCCACAGTTCCATGGACAGACCAATCCATGTTCCCAATAGTATTTCACTCTCAAGCAGGCACTGCATTGTTCAATGGCATTGCTACAAAATTTTCATGCCCATCTACTGCACAATTACACACTTCCATCTTATCATAGATTTTGACCACATAGGCATTGGCTTACAACCTTCTCCATTTCTATATCTTGTAAATCTATCTTCCAGGCTCTAGCTCCATGATACTTCTCAATTTGCTCCATTCATATGAGTGGGATTATGTAATATTTATCATTCAGTGCCTGGCTTCCTTCACTCAACATAAGGTCTTCAAGTTTCATCCATGTTATCCCATGTGTTAATACTTCATTCCTTCTTACACCTGAATAACATTTTGTTTATCATTTTTCTTTTGATGGACTTTTGTGTTGTTTTCCATTTTGTCAACAAGAATAATGCAACTATGAACGTTGATGTAAATAAATCTGTTCATGTACCTACTTTCAATTCTTATGTGTATATAATCAGCAGTGGAATGGCTAGATCATATGACAGTTCTATAGTAAGCTTCCTGAGTAACTGCCAAAATTTTCTCAACAAACGTTGTACCAGTCTACATTCCCACCAGCAGTGGATAAGTTTTCCCATTCCTACACATGCTCTCCAACACTTATAGTCCTGTTTTTTTAAAATAGCCACCAGTTTAATGTGTGTAAGATGATATCTCACTGTAGTTTGATTTGCATTTCCCTAATAACTAATGATGTGGAGCATTTTTTTCATATGCTCTTTAGCTATTTCTAATTTTTATTTTGGAAGTGTCTATTTGAATCAATTCCCCATTTATTAAATGGTTATTTGTCTTTTTATTGTTAAGGTGTAGTATTTCTTTATTTGTGCTGGATAATAGAGCCCTATCAGTTATATGATTACCAAATATTTTCTTCTATTGGGTTGACTGCCTATTCACTTTCTTGACAAACTTCTTTGAGGTGCAAAAGTCTTTAATTGTGAGGAGGTGCCATTTATCTTTATTTTCTTTTGTTGTTCATGCTTTGATTATAAAGTTCATGAATCCTTTCTCTAACACATGATCATGTAGATGCTACCCAACATTGTCCTCCAAGATCTTTATGGTCCAGGCTTTTATATTTAGATCTTTGATCCATATTGAGTTATTTTTTATATAGGTTTGAGATGGTGTTCCCCTCTCATGCTTTTGGATATGAGTATAGAGTTCTTAAAGCAACATTAGTTGAAGAGGCCATTTTCTCCCTGTTGAGTGGAATTTGTGGCCTTGTTGAATATCAGTTGTTTGTATATGTGAGACTCTATCTCAGAGATCTCAATTCAGTTCCTTTGGTAAGTATGTCTATCCTTGTGCCAATGCCATGCAATTTTGACCATTTTAGATTTATAGTATGTTTTAAAGTTAGGTAGTATGATTCCTCCAATTTTATTTTTCTTTTTCAATATGAATTTTGTTATTTGGGATTCGTGTCCTTTCAAATAATTTTCGTAGTTAGCTTTCTCAATTCAATGAAAAATGCTGTGGTTATTTTTACTGGGATGGCATTATGTTTGTAAATCATTTTGAGTAGGATAGATATCTTAATTATATTTGTTTCCTATCCATGAATACAGAATATACTTTTATTCATTTAACTCTTCTTTGATTTCCTTTAACAGTGTTGTCTTATTTTCTGTGTGTAAGTAATTTACATCTTTAGATAAATTTATTCCTAGATATTTGATTCTTTTATTTGCTATAGTAAATGGGATTTCTTTTGATTTCCTCCTCAGATTGCTCAATAGTGTTGTACAGAAATGCTACTAAATTTTGCACATTGAACTTATAAACTGTCACTTTACTGAAACCATTTATAAGCTCCAGAAGTTTAGTTGTAGATTTCTCAGGTCTCTCTATGAATAGATCATGTCATCAGCAAATAAAATTTTTCTTCTTTCTTTCCATTTTGGATACCTTTTATATTTTTTTCTTGTCTAAATCCTCAAACAAGTATTTCTAAAACAATTTTAAATAAGAGAGGTGAAAGTGGGCATACTTGTCTTCTAGATCTTAGAGGGAAAGCTTTTAGAACTTCACCATGAAATATGATGCTTGTAGGTTTTTCATATATACCTTTGATCATGTTGAAGAACTGTCATTTTATTTCTATTTTTGAAATGCTTTTATTAGAAAAGGTTATGTATTTTTTCAAATTCTTCTCCATCTATAGAGATGATCATTTGATTTATTTCTTTGGATCTCTTAATGTGGTGTATTACATTGATTGATTTTCTTATGTTGAAACATCCTTGCACATGAGTGATGAGATCAACTTGATCATGGTGCATGAATCATTTGATGTGTTGTTAAATATGATTAGCAAGATTTCATTAAGAATTTTTGCTTCTAGGTTCATTTGGGAGATTTGTCTATAGTTTCTCTTTCTTGTGGTTTCTTTATTTGGTTTTGGCATTAGGGTGATGTTGGCATTATAGAATGAGTTAGCCAATATTCCCTCCACTTCCATCTTTTGGATGAGTTTAAGCAGGATTGATGGTCATTCTTTGCATAATATTTGTAGAATTCAACTGTGAAGCTATCTGGTCTTTGACACTTATTTGGGAGGTTTTTTATGACTAATTCTATCTTATTATTTGTAATTGTTCTGTTGGTTTTATCCGTTTCTTCTTTTGACAGTGTAGGCTGCTTGTGAGTTTCTAGGAATTTGTCAATTTCCTCTAAATTATCCATTCTGTTGGCACAGAATTTATCAAAGTATCCACATCTTTTCTTTATTTCTGTAGGGTCAGAGGAGGTATCACCTTCCTTTTTACTTATTTTATGTATTTTCATTTCTCTCTTCTTTTCTCTGTTAGTCTAGCTAATGATTTGTTAATTTTATTAACTTTCTCAAAGAAAAAGATTTTGGCTTTGTTTATTTTTTCTAGTGCTTTCTTATTTTCAATTTCAATTTCATTGAGCTCTCTCTAATCTCTGTTCTTTCTTTCTATTTGCTTTGAGGTTAGCTTTTTTCTTTCTAATTCCTCCTGTTTTCAGTTACATCTTTGATTTTAGCCCTTCCTTCTTTTTTTAATGTAGGCATTTATGGCTATGAATTTCCCTCTCAGCACTGCTTTTGCTGCATCCCATCGGTTTTGATACATTGTGTTGTCATTTTCATTTGTTTCAAGAAAGTTATTTTACAATTTCCTCCTTGATACACTGATTGCCTAAAATTGTGTTGTTTAACTTCCATATTTTTATGCCTAATCTGCTTCTCTGACTTCACAGATTTCTGGCTTTATTTCATTGTGTTTAGACAAATTACTTTGTATAATTTCAATCTTTCCAAATTCAATGAGAGTTGTTTGATGACTTAGTAAGTAGTTTAATGTGGAGAATGATCCAAATGTGCTTGAGAAGAAGGTGCATCCCTATGTATTTGAATGTAATGTTCTGCATATGTCTATCAGGTCCATATCATCTAATGTATTATTCAAGGCATCTTTTTCTTTATCGATCATCTGTTGTGATGTTCTGTATAATGGTGATAATGGTGTATTAAAGTCCCCCACTATAAGTGTGTAGGCATCTATTTCTCCAATTAGTTTTTCCAATCTTTCCCTCATGTACTTTGAGGTGTCCTGATTAAGTACAGAAATATTCATGATTGCTCTTTTTGTTGAATTACTTTTATTAATATTTAGTGTCCTTCTTTATCTCTTATAGTTTTGCATTTAAAGTCTCTTTTGTCTAATTTTAGTATATCTACTCCTTTTTTCTGATTACTGTTTGCATGTAAATTTTTTTCAATCATTTACTTTCAGCTACCTTGCAACCCTGGGTCCAAGGTAAGTTTCTTATAGACAGCATATAGATGGGTCATATTTCCTTAACCATTCTGCCAATCTGTGTCTCTTGATTGGAGAGTATTATTCATTAATATTCAGTGTGATTACTCTCTGTTCTTCATACTCCCTCTATTGGGAGATCTTCCCAATAAATTCTTTCTTTGTCTATAGCCATATCAGTCTCTGTGTCCCAGTAAGTGCTGTATTTTTCTCCAACAGTAATATTCTCAAATATGATGGTATTAAATACATTATATGAAACCATAGAGGGGTCAAAAGGAGACTTGTTCTGTGACCTCATATGTGGCCTATACTGGAGAATGATCTGTGTTAACTTGAAAAGAATGCTTATCCTGCTCTATTTTGGTGAAATGTTCTGTATATGTCTGTTAGCTCCAGATCCTAAGTACTAATCAAAACCATTTCCCCCTACCAAAGATTCAGAGGAATTGATACCTTTATAGCCAAATCCCCTTCTTAGGCAAATTCCAAAATTACCTATTTTCCAATTGGTCTTAGAACTTTTCATCTCTAATGTTTTAAATAATGTCATGGTGAACTTTCTATTTGTGATTCTGTTATTTATGAAAAGTTAAGAAGAATGTGTTAATGAAAAGTTTAAACTATTAATTAGAACATAGGAATTCTCTATAAATAAATCCCTGGCATAACAAGATAAATATGTGAAGTAGCTTATCTAAACACTTGAACTTGTGTGGATCTTTTATAAACCTAGGAAAGATGGCCCCATGCAAAGATAAAGGGGTATATAAAAAAACAGTGTGCTTGCTGTGAGTTCTTGTAATAATGAGTAAAGGAAGATGCAAATTTTTAACTGCTCTGAAAATTTGTTTTATTATTTCCTGCCATTCTCCCAGAAACACAGAACAAAATCAAATTTGGGAATGAGACAGTATATTTCATAAAATGGAAAATTTATTTTTGAAAAAACTGTTAAAATTATTCATTTTTGACCATGTGTGTCAGGAAACCAACAGAGATTGGGACTATAATAATTAGAGAATAAAGTAAAATGTAATACAAAATTTGATTCTTAGTGCACCAAATGAAAATACTTAGGAATCATGCTGAGAAAAAAGAAAGCAATAATATAAATGATAAAAAGAAGTGGTTATAAAACTTGGGGTAATATTCTCTAAATTTAGGTAGATTTGGAATATTTTATATTTTTAATATTGTGTATATTGAATGTCAAAGAAGGACTGGAATGTTTGTGTATTATGAATTGAATGTTAATTTATAAATTTAATAATCAGGAGTAGGAATGGTCATTGGCATTATATATCTAATAAGACATCCCACCTATTTAAACTGTTAAGAATGGTAGAAAATATTTATATTGTTAGGATTTATTAAAAGAAAATATTGGGTACTCAGGTGTTGTTATATATTCTGTAATACTTTTGCACATTTTTGGTATTCATTATAAAATGTTTTAATGAGACACAGTGATGCTTAAATTGAGTGAAATTTACTATTAGCTTTTTATTATTAATAAAATTTAATGAGTTAAGTAGAAAAATGCATGTTTTTGTGGATTCATTTCTCTGTTTCCCAACCAAAAAACAGGGCTTACAGCACTTCTGTAAAGAGATGAGAGGTCACAACCCTCCCTGGAAAAATCATCAATAAGATAAATGTACCCCAGATTAGTTTGCTTATAGATGTAAAATTCTACTTGACAGCCCTAATCAGTTTTGTAGAGGATGATGAACTTACATTCATATTCCCTTAACTGAAAAGT
This sequence comes from Dasypus novemcinctus, assembly GCF_030445035.2. Taxonomy (NCBI): domain Eukaryota; kingdom Metazoa; phylum Chordata; class Mammalia; order Cingulata; family Dasypodidae; genus Dasypus; species Dasypus novemcinctus. The sequence goes on along the minus strand of NC_080700.1, from coordinate 8,411,319 downwards.
CACATTTTTGTTTCGAAAGAGAAAAACCTTATAAAATGATAAAACATAATTTTATTTAAAACTGTTAGGGAATCAAAATTTCTTTCAATTGTTAGTAATTTATAATTGAGAATATATAGTATCCATTTACAGGTAAATAAATGTAGTATCTACATATAATATCAATATTTGCATTTTATGTCTATCTGGCTGTATCTCTCTGTTAATCTAATCTATCTACTTATTTATTTATATCTGTATCTATGTTTATGTCTGCGTCTATGTCTATGTCAATGTTAATGTTGCTGTCTATGTTTATATCTATGTCTATCTCTCTATCCATCTGAAATATCTATTGTATCTGTCCCCAATGGTAATCAAATGCTCATTGATTCATTCATCAATAAATCATTGGTAGTTAACACATCTATAAAAATGGCACAATCCCCTCCACACATGTATATATACCATTACACACACCTCTTGAAATAGTTAATGAATTGCTTTTTACTTGTAATATGTACTGAATAAAATATTTAAGTAAAATATCCTGCTTCTAATTCTATTTTAAATTCATATATGATCTGAGAAACAAATGTAGTTCAGGATTGATTTGTCTTTAGGTGAGCAATAAAATATTCCATCACTCCAATTCCTGAACCTAAGTCAACTGAGGAAGCCAGGGAGCATTTTGGATAAATGTTCCCTAATTACTCCCTCTACACCTGAGAATGAAGTGTTAACATTAGAGAGAGACTGGAGAAGAGGACATGAATGATATATATGGGGATGGAGTCCTTACTTCATCTTTGTATCACTGTGTTCTCAAATATTGTCCAAGGTCAAAATAATATGCATTCACTTTATTTCATGGAATAAATACATATACTGGAACAGTTTAAGTCACTCACCTCACTCCACAGAAACCACTTCATTTGGGATTACAATTATTTCTGAGAATGTAATGACTTAGCCAGATTTTGTTTCAAAATGGCCTGAGCAGAAGGGTATTTGGATCCTTACACCTGAGTACTTTTTTTCTCTCTTCTCACTGTGCAATCCAAGAAAACATTAAACTTCAGAGGAGTATCCTACTTCCAACTACATCCCCTTAATACACTTCATCTATTCACTTAAATGAGCATAAAGTGCATAAAATTTAAAAAGAAAATTATGCCTATTGGGATGATGTGTAATGAGATGGAGGAGACTTGATTCCTAGTCACACTCAGACACAGACTTGCTATTTGAAATGGAGAAATCTACAAATACAGTTGAGTTTCAGTTTCCAAAACATAAAATGAGACTCAAGACATAGCCTCTGTTGTCCTACCATCCCTGACAGCATTTTAAAAGAGAGAAATCAACTAACAACTGCATTATTTCTGAGGTATACTGACTCCTGCACAGAGCTACCTCTCCTGCTTATACCAGTGAAGAGAGACTATTCCTGGTTCCCCAATCAACACGTCAATGACTAGTTTCCTTTTCAAACCACAAGCTCATCTTATGCAAACCCAAAACTCATTAAAATGATAAAAATCATAGCAAACTGTGCTAAATTGTTTCCTTTGCTTGATTTTCTTTGACAGAATATATACAGAGTATTTACAAGTGGAAAAATCAAATCTCTTTAATCAAATATATGTCTTGAAGATTTTCTTAGAAATAAAACCGCTGACTAAAATAATTGTTTACATAAACTTCATGCAAATAAATTCATTTAACTTACTGTATAAAAGTTTCAGCAAAGACAAGAGTAATAATTCTGATACCTGCCTCTACTTAACATTAGAAGAAGTTACCTAATTAAATGTGCAAATTCAGGAAGATGGAGAAACTGATGTAGAATATATCAACAAGAGAATCTTCTCCATTAGATGTCCACACAGATTTGACACTGAGTCTGAAGTGGATTGGCTTTCAGAGAAAGATATAAAAAGAATGTTCTCAGGTGAATTCAAATCATTTTCCAGCTCAACTATAATTAATACATTTCAAGTAAATATGGAATGTTGTATGGATAATTACAGTCAAATCACAGTCCATGGAAAATTTTGACCATGAGAGATATATTTCCTTTTTTTTTTAAAGATTTATTTATTTATTTAATCCCCCTCCCCTCCCCCGGTTGTCTGTTCTCTGTGTCTTTTTACTGCGTCTTGTTTCTTTGTCCACTTCTGTTTTCATCAGCAGCACGGGAAGTGTGGGCGGTGCCATTCCTGGGCAGGCTGCACTTTCTTTCATGCTGGGCGGCTCTCCTTATGGGTGCACTCCTTATGCGTGGGGCTCCCCTACACAGGGGACACCCCTGCGTGGCACGGCACTCCTTGCGTGCATCAGCACTGCGCATGGGCCAGCTCCACACGGGTCAAGGAGGCCTGGGGTTTGAACCGCGGACCTCCCACGTGGTAGATGGATGCCCTAACCACTGGGCCAAGTCCATTTCCCATAGTTCTTTTAATTAAGAGAGTAAGAAAAAGTTAATAGAGAAAAGGGGGAAAATCAAATGACTTGAAATTTTACATTACAAGAAGCAATCTTTGATCAAGTACAAACACCAGATGTTTAAGGAGACACAGGAAATAATATGACTACATCATTCATTGCCTCACTTCATCACTAGGAAATTGCCTAGTGATTATGCCATCTCAAAGTTGTTAAGTAAATATTCAATTTTTTTCAAAGAAATAGTGGTCTATTTTCATACTGAACCCAAACTATCAGAAAATAAGCAGCTTAATAAAGACAAGCATTACAATTCATCATGCCATTGGACTCACCCAGGACAACTAAAAGTGAGATGATAGGTAATGATCACTACAGGAAGGGAGAGAGTCTACGGGATGCAAGTAAGAGTATCCCATCCAACTGTCCTATGGGATCAAAGCCCCCTTTCAGTAAGAGTTGGTGTGGACATTACCACCTCAGAATCCTCTGGATAGGGGAATTAACTATGGACTAAAGGAGACTTACCAGTATCCTACTATAGATTATTGTGGTTTTATCAATGGGAGAACTTATATCATTGATGGAGGCAGTAGCCACTGCAGGGAGAGAGAAAAATTAGTATAATATGTGGTCATTTTGGGGATTTGGGAATTGTGCTGAATAACATTGCAATACAAAATACAGGCCATTATATATCTTGCCATAACCTATGAAATTGTAGGACAGAAAGTGTAAACTACAATGCAAACTATAATCCATGCTTAGAGGCAATGCTTAAAAATGTGTTAATTAATTGTAATGAATGTACCACACTAATGAAGGTTGTTGTTAATGTGAGAAAATTAGCAAGGTGTGGGAAGTAAGGCAAATGGAAATACTCTATATTTTGTATGTAACATTTATATAATCTGAGTAACTTAAAAATAAAAATAAAAATAAGTAAATAAAGTGTGTGTGTTTGGGAGTAAAATTTACAGATTCAAAGCCTTAAAGAGTCCAAGCCAAAGTCATTTTCTCACCAAAGTCTGTTGCCTTGTGTTGCTGCAAGATGGCTGGAGATCCTTACTAGGCCTTTCTTTTTCCTCTTAAGATTCAATGGACCCATCTTCTTCTCATCTCAGCTGTAGTCAGTAATAGGACTTGTCTCCCTTCCTGGGGCTTTTTCTGTTTTAGCCTTCTCATTTCCATCATATGGCATGACAAAAATGACTAAGTTTTCCTATTCTGCACCTTCTTGAGTGAGTGCCCATTTATTTCAGCTGCCCTAGAGGGCAGAGACTCAAGTCAGATTCAGGGAGTTTATCAACTCTCTGAGCAGGTTGGCCCAGGAGGGTACGAAGTTGGTTATGGCTATGTAATCATGGCTTCCAAGGGGGTGTGAAATTTGACATCCTGTGTGGTGCAGTGGTCATAACTGAAGTGGGTGGTTTGACTAGAAGCTGACTTTATGATTTTCATAATTTATTTTTTCCTTGCTCCTGGAGCATCCTGAAACTTACCTTTTATATTATTATTATTTCAATGAATTCTAAACTCAGTTAATGTCCTTCCTCCTAGCCCGCACATTTTCCTCTTCTCTCCTTATCTTCTCCGCTCCCCTACCCCTTCTCTTCCCCTCGCCATTTCCCTTTCCATTTGGTTTCCTTTTCTTTGCTTTCTTTTTCTTTTCTCTTTTTTTTTTTTTTTTGGAGAGAGGAGGCTAGAGCAGAAACATAGCTTCTTTTTCAAGCATTAGGATGACTAGTTAATATTTCATTCTAGGAGTTTAGCATCAGAGCACTCACCAAGCAAAATTGATTAACTTTAACACTGCAACAATTCACCAGGAAAGTGGAATGTTCTATTTCCCTTTGAAAAAAAATCTTTTTGTAATCTTCTATTATTTCAATTCAATAACAAATCTCCATCTTGAGTAGCCTTTTCCTTTCTTATCTCTCCTATGTACTTAGATAGTATGTTGAAGAACATAGTAATAGCTTACCATTAATTTTATGACTATTTTACACTAGAACAGTCTTACATATCTATGAAATAACCTTATTTTGTTTTTCTTACAGAGGAGGCAGGCTCTGGTAGACTTTTAAACAATATTTAATTTGAATAGAATTATAGGGAATTTATTTTTAGGGAAATGTAAATGCTTAAAATGGAAATTAGTTATATATATTCATAAACATTAGCAGGGTTATAATATTGGCCAGCAAAGTCTGTATCAAAGTCTTGATTATGTTCATAAAGATATCAAAGGAAAAGAAAATAGACTTATGTTTGAGTTATATGCTTCCGCAGATCAGTATCCTCAATCATCATATAGGTTATGGAATAATTTTAAATAGTTTCTTTTTTTTCTGGGTTCTTATTTATATTTATAAGTACAGACTTCTTTTTCCTGTTTTCCCTGTCAAAGTAACTTACCATCTCATTGGAATGTAGCAAACAGAGCTGCCTCAGAGGCAAGTAAGATTCCTTAATGTGGTATTAAGCAACACAACCGAACACATTCCATAAACTCTTCCAACTGTCAAGTCTCTCGTGCCGCATCAAAAATGAGAAGTACACAGAAATTGCATTATTAATTACAAAGAATAAAATATAATGGCTGAAATATAATACTATCACATCTTCAGGCAATTTTCCCTCAGATGAAATGATAGTAAAATTCAACTGGAGAATAAATTCCACAGTAAGAAAGTTGGTTGTCCTAAAGTGAAAATATACATAGCATGACCACTACTTTATTGAAGCCATATGTTTGACCATTTGCCTACTCAACAAGGAGATAGCGGTTTTCAGGAGAACACTGCTGCGAATAAGATCTACGTTAAGGGGTGATGAAGAAGCTATAGATTTTCTATCCCAGGGAAGAGTTTGGAAAACAATTCCCTGGCTGTATCAAAGTGAATAAGCAATGGGTTGAAAGTTGTGGTGACTTTGAAACACAGTCACACAGGTTAGTGTTTCTTTCTTGAACTCTTCCCTTCAGCCACACTGATCATTGGTTGGAAAGATCATAGCTGAGGTCTGACTGCTTTGTTTTTGGTCTATTTGTATAAATTCATTTATGTATTTATTTATTAGCGAGTTGTTGGATCTTTAGAGTAAAGATGCCAGCATCAAGTCAAGGAAAAGTCGCTTCTTATATTTTAGATCAAGTGTCATAATTGTCCTACCAATTCTATTGTTTGAGTTCCTTTTACAGAACAGTTTCTAAACCTTGGCAATACTGATATTTTGGGCCAGACAGGTCATTGTGGGGGGAATGACGCTTCACATTGTAGGATATTTAGTAGCATCTCTGGCTTCTGCCTACTAGACCCAGTATCACACCCTCATCGTTCAAATAAAAAATGGCTCCAGACATTGTCAAGTGTCCCTGGAGGACAAAGCTCATCCTTGGCTGAAAACCATTATTTACAAAGCAAACCAACAGCTTTTGAATTTTGAAGTATGAAGGAAAACAATTACATTCTTTGTAATTTAAAAAAAAAATTTAATTCCTATGAAATGTAGAATTAGTTAGGGACAGTGGGATTGAAGAAACAAAATATGAACTGGATCCAATCATTCCCATGCTTAAAGACCTGCAGTGGCTACTCAAGTCACAGAATGTACAAGCCAATGTTTTTACCACGGTCTATAACAGTAAAATTTTTCACAATCTGGCCTCTGTTCTCACTTCACCCTCTACCATTTGCCCCTTGCTCTCTCCAACCACTCAGCCACTAGCTTTCTGAAAGTCTGCTTCTTGAACAAACCAAGCCTTTTCTTGCCTTAGGGCTTTTTCACAAGCTTTTCTTTATTCCTGGAATGTTCTTCACCTTGTTTTGTACACCTCTTTTTCCTCCTTGTCATTCAAATTTTAGCTTAAATGTCATCTCTTCATTAAAAAAACTTTCTGACCATCCTATCTTGATAGCAAATTCCCATCCAAGCTACCTACTCTATTCCATTACTAGAATATTCCCCACAGCATTAAATCTCTCTGAAATGACACTGTTTATTCACTTGTTTTTCTTTCTACCTTTCCCTTCTCCAACCACCTGTATTTCTTTTGAATATAAGCTCTATGTGGGCAGAAGTCTTGACCGTTTTGCTCACTGCATTATCACAAGCACCTAGAATGTGCCCAACACAGAACTGATAATTTATACATATTGGTTGACAGGGAACTATTTCAGTAAAGAAATATTTAGGTTTGCTTGTAAGGCTTATTATTATAGAAGTCTCATCATGCCTTTCTTCTCTTTGTTCTTTTAATGTTACCCTTGATAACTAAGGGCTCCTGGGGAATATGAAGAAAGAGAGCACCCCTCACGAATAAAGTGTTGGAGATATAGTTGTATTATATAATCTCAAGTCAGTTAATGAAATCTAAGAGAGAGGGTTAAAACACAAATCCTATTCTTTTGTTTAAAACACACACACAGCTTTCTAATTCCTTTGCAAAGTGTCTTCTGAGACTTCAGATTTTAATGAAAGATAATGTTTAGCTGGTTCCTATTTTTATTTTCCAGAAATGAAAACATTTGAAAAGAAAATGTCTAGATCTCCAAGCTTGAAAGTATGTAACTGATACTAAAAATACTTGCAAAGTGGTGTAATAGATAAAACTCCACAGAACTGGATTTCATTTGACAGTCCTGAGACTTTCTTTTTCAGTGACTGCACAAAAGCATTAAATAGAAATGAGCTAGGGATAGGTATAGGATCAATATGCACCAGTAAGTTTGTGAAATCAATTTTTTGCTCCTCAGATACAGAAAAATTGATATAACAAAAGCTGTGTAGGTTCTATTAACTGCCCAAAGTAACAGAAAAGTTATCAATTAATTATTGATATGTTCAAAACCATGGGGAATAGAGAAGCTCCAAGGTTAAGTGTGTAATATAGAAGCCTTCCTTAGCTGAGTGAAGGTGCAACTAGAAGCCACACAGATTTTATGAAACTAAATAGTTATAAAAATTGATAACTCTATATTTGGGTTCATGTCCCTCCCCAACTCATGTCTTGCCTCAGACATTAGGGATCTCAAGTATGCCTTTTAAGGCTTTTGATAGAATTCCTGCTAACAACATTAGTAATTAACATTTCCTAGCATTTACCATGTGCTAAATATTTTAATAAGCAAATAACATTAAGTATGATGCCATAACATCAAAATGGGAGACTATTAGAATGTGCTCTGCTGCAAGCAACAGAAACCCCAGAAAAAAGGGGCGTAAACAAATGAGATTTTAAGTTTTTCCATATATCAAATGTTCAGAGGTTTAATGTCCAGGGATGGTGCATTTGCTCCATGGTATGTAAGAAATCCTCTGCCATCTTATTGTATAGTGTGCTTCCTCATGTACAATATAGCTGCTTCTAGTCCAGGTACTGTGTCTACATCAGAAACAAAGGGGAAAGCAGAAGAGAAAGGGCTAAAATTGATTGCCTGGTGATTCTGCTCCTGGATGAGAATCTTTCTTGGAAGCCCCTTTCAAGAATTTCCTCATATATCTCAATGGCTAACGTTAAGCCAGGGAAAATTGAATATTAACTTGGCACATTGATGCCAAAAACTAATTGGTGTTTGTGTATAGGGACGAAAGGGAGAATGGGTCTTGGATAGTCAATTTGCTGTCACTGAGATTAACCAAGATAAAGTAACTTGTCAAAATCACATGGCAAATAAAAGGCCAACCTGAGTTTTGAATCAAGTCTGTCCAACTCCAAAGCACATGTTGCAGGTCTCTTGACCTCTGCTCAACAATGAAAAAGTTGAGGAGGAATGATTGTTGGTGTGTTTCTTTGTGATTCTAAAATTAAGTTGCTTGACAAAAAATATAAAGTTTATTAAATTCAAACACACTTGTAAAATTGTGAAATACAAATTCATAATTTACCTTCTTTACACTGATCAGGTTAGAAATAGAATATTTTGATTATGCCACTGATAACAAACCCATTATTAGAAATACAATTTATGAATTTGACATTGCATCTTGTTCTGCTATAACTGCTCATTTTTTCCTACCATGGTGTCCATAAGTATGGTTATGTATTCCAGAAGGAGAAGAGAAGAGAAAGGAAACAGAAAGATTGTTGGAGGAAGAAATGGCTGAAAACTTCTCAACCCTGTTGAGGGAGATGGATGTACATGCCCAGGAAGTGCAGCACACCACAAACAGTATAAATCTCAACAGGCCTACTCCAAGACATATATGTGCAAAACTCTTCAAGCTCAAGGCAAAGAGAAAATAATGAAGGCAGCAAGAGAAAAAAGAACCATCACATAAAAAGGAAACTCAATAAGATCAGTGCTGATTTCTCATCTGAAACTGTAGCAGCAAGAAGGCAATGGTATGACATAGTTAAGATACTAAAAGAAAAAAACATTCAGCCAAGAATTCTTTATCCAGTAAAACTGGAATTTAAAAATGATAGAGATGAAAATAGTCACAGATAAACAGAAATTAAGAGAGTATGTCACCAAGAACCCTGCCCTTCAAGAAATACTAAAAAGAGTTCTCTAAGCTGAAAGTAAAAAACAGGAGAAAGAGTTTGGAGGAGAGTGTAAGAACAAAAAGAGAAATAAAAACAACATATGACATATATAAACTAAACCCAAAGAAAATATGGCTAATGTAAGTAATTCCTTGAGAATAATAACACTGAATGTTAATGGACTAAACTCACCAGTCAAGAGACACAGATGGGCAGAAAGGATAAGGAAATATGACCCACCTATATGCTGTCTAAAAGAAACCCACCTGAGACCCAGGGATTCAAGGAGGCTGAAAGTGAAGACTGGAAAGCAATCTTACAAGCAAGCAACCAAAAAAAAAGGGTGGGAGCAGCTATACTAATATTGGACAAAATAGACTTTAAATGCAAAAGTATTGTAAGATATACAGATGGACAGTATATATTAGTAAAAGGGGTAATCTTTCAAGAAGAAAGGACAATTATAAACATTTATGTACCTAACCAGGGTACCTCAAAATATATGAGGCAAAGACTGGAAAAACTAAGGTGGAGAAATAAATGCCTCTACAGTTATAGTGGGGGACTTTAATACACTATTATCACCATTAGACAGAACCTCTTGACAGAGAGTCAATAAAGAAACAACAACTTTGAATGATACATTAGAGGATCTTGACCTAATAGACACATACAGAATACTACACCCAAATACAGTGGGATAAAGTTTTCTTGAGTGCTCATAGATCATTCTCCAAGACAGACCACATTCTAGGCCACAGAGAAATTCTCAGTGAACTCAGAAAGATTGAAATTATGCAAAGTAATTTCTCTGAAAACAATAGAATGAAGCTGGAAATCAGTAAGGGGCAGAGAACTAGATTAGACACAAAGATATGGAAGATATGGAACGCACTCTTAGACAAACAGTGGGACAAGGAGGAAATTTTGAAAGAAATCAGTAATACCTTGAAATGAACAAAAATGACAGCAAACATATCAAAACCTATGGGATGCAGAAAAAGCTGTGCCAGGAGGGAAATTCATAGCCATAATGCATATATCAGACAAGAAAAAAGAGCGAAAATTCAAGACCTAATTGCACACTTGGAGGAGTTAGAAAAAGAACAACAAACTAACCCTAAAGCAAGTAGAGGGAAGAAAATAACAAAGATTAGAATTAAATGAAATAGAAAATAAGAAAGCACAAGAAAAAAATAAACAAAACCAAAAACTGGTTCTTCAAGGAGATCAATAAAATTGACAAACCCTTACCTAAACTAACAAAGAAAAAAAGAGAGAAGATGCAAGTATGAAAGATAAGAAATGTGGAAGGTTATATCACCACTGACTGCACAGAAATAAAGAGAACCATAAGAGGATATTTTGAAAAAATTATATGCCAACAAATAGGACAACTTAGAATAGGCAAATTCCTAGAAACACACAAGCAGCCTACACTAATGAAAGAAGAAATTGATGAACTCAACAGAACAATCACAAGTAAAGAGATAGAATCAGTCATTAAAAACCTACCAACTAAGAAGAGCCCAGGACCAGACAGCCTCACAGGTGAATTCTAATAAACATTCCAGGAAGAACTAACACTAATGCTGCTTAAACTCTTCCAAAAAACAGAAGTAGAAGGAACATTGCCTAACTCACTATATGATGCTAACATTTCCCTAATACCTAAGCCAAATGAAGATGCCACAAGAATTGGAAAACTACAGATCAATCTCTGTAATGAACATAGATTTTTAAATCCTTAACAAAATACTTGCTAATCATTTCAACAACACATCAAATAAATTATACGCCATGACCAAGTTGGTTTCATCCCGGGTATGCGAGAATGGTTAAATAAGAAAATCCATCAATGTAATACACCACATAAACAGATCTCAAGGAAAAAATCACACAATCATCTCTATAGACACAGAAAAAACATTTGACAAAACACAGCACACTTTCCTGATAAAAACACTGCAAAAGATAGGAATAAAAGGGAACTTTCTGAACATGATAAAGGGTATATATGAAAAACCAACAGCTAATATCACATACAATGGTGAAATCCTAAAAGTTCCCCCTCTAATAATCAGGTACAAGACAAGGATGCCCACTATCTCCATTCCTATTTAACATTGTGTTAGAAGTACTTGCTTGGGCACTGAGGCAAGAAAAAGATATAAAAAGCATCCAAATTGGAAAGTAAGAAGTGAAAATTTCACTATTCACAGATGACATGATCCTCTACATAGAAAGCCCTGAAAAATCTACAATAAAGCTTCTAGAACTTATAAACAAGTTCAGTAAAGTTGCAGTTATATGATCAATGTATAAAAATCAGTAGAATTTCTGTGCACCCATAATGAGTAATCTGAGGAGGAAATCAAGAAAAAATACCATTTACAATAGTAACTAAAAAAATCAAACACCTAGGAATAAACCTAACTAAAGATGTAAAAGACTTATATATAGCAAACTATACAATACTGTTAAAGGAAATCAAAGAAGACTTAAATAAATGGAAGAATATTCCCTGTTCATGGATAGGAAGACTAAATATCATTAGATGTCTATCCTACCAAAACTAATCTACAGACTTAATGGAATCCCAATAAAAATCAGCCCAGCATTTTTTTGCTGAATTGGAAAAACTAACTATTAAATTTATTTGGAAGTACAAGAGGCACTGAATAGCCAAAGATATAGTGAGAAAGAAAACTGAAATCAGAGGAGTAACACTACCTGATTTTAAAACATACTACAAAACAACAGTGGTCAAAACTTCATGGTATTGGCACAAGGATAGACATACTGACCAATGGAGCTGAATTGAGAGTTCTAATATAGAACCTCACATATATAGTCTTCTGATATTCAAAAAGACCACCAAGCCTACTCAACTGGGAGATAAAGGCCTCTTCAACAAATGGTGCTTGGAGAGCTGGATACCCATATCCAGAAGAATGAAAGAGGAACACCATCTCACACCTTATACAAAAATCAACTCAAGATGGATAAAATATCAAAATATAAGAGCCAGGTCCATAAAGACTGGAAGATAAGATAAGGAAGCATCTACAGGAACTTGTAATAAGAAATGGTTTCATGAACTTCACACCCAAAGCATGATGAATGAAAGAGAAAATAGATAAATGGGACTTGCTCAAAATTAAAATGTTTTGCACCTCAAAGGATTTTGTCAAGGAAGTCAAAAGACAACCTAAACAATGGGAAAAAATATTTGGAAACCATTTATCTCATAGGAGCCTTATATCCAGCATATATAAAGAAATCCTATGTCTTAAAAATAAAAAGACAAACAACCCATTTAAAAAATGGGCAAGTGATTTGAACAGACACTTCTCCAAAGATGAAATACAAATGGCTAAAAAGCACATGAAAACATACTCAACATGACTAGCTATTATGGAAATGTCAATTAAAACTACAATGAGATACTCTCTTACACCCATTAGACTGGTGGCCTTTGAAAAAACAGGACTACGAATGTTCAAGAGGATGTGGAGGAAAGGGAACACATGCACTGCTGGTAGGTATTTAGAATGGCCCCACCATTGTGGTGGACAGCTTGGTGGTTCCTCAAAAAACTAACTATAGATCTGCCATATGATCCAGAAATTCCACTGGTGGGTATACACCCAGGATAACTGAAAAAAAGGACATGAACAGATGTATGCACACCAATATTCATAGTGGCATTCTTCATTTTTGCCAAAATTTGGAATCAACCAAAACACCCATTAACAGATGAGTGGATAAACAAAATGTGGTATGTACATACAATGGAATATTACTCAGCTGTAAGAAGGAATACAGTACTAATACATGGGATAACATGGATGAATCTTGAGGATATTATGTTGAGTGAAGCAACCTAGGCATTGAAGGAAAAATATTACATGACGTTTCTGATATGAATTAAGGAAACTGAGCTGACTCAGAGAGTTAGAGTCTGGAAGATAGGTAGGTTTACAGGAAATAGAAAGTGAGAAGAAGGTTGTGAGCCAACACCCACACCAGCAAAATCTATGATCAAGTGGAAGTGAGTAGCTGTGCAATGAAGGGATATGACAGTGGTGTAGGGATATTATTGGGTTGGGTGCTGCAAGCTTGACAGGGGGCTAGGATGAGGAGGATGGATTGGAAGGTCCATGGAACTGGGGGGAGGGTTGGGGCAGGGAACAGGTGAACATGGGGGATTGCAGGTATGTGGTTGAAACTACTATATTAAGAAAACTCTTTTGGCAATATGACAAGGAAAGGTTCAGGGTGCTGGATGGGGGAGGGGCATTCGGCACAGGGTAAACCTGGGGCAATCTTCCAGAGAATGTGTGAGTGATCGTTTGGTCATAGTGTGTTGTATCAGTGGGAGGAAAGCAACATAATGAAGTAGCTGGACTACCAAATTGGGGAGGCTCAATATGTTCTTAGAGGGTAGGTGTCTCTCGAGAGCATGGGTGGTTCCTAATAGGGCAGGATACACTAGTGTGTGAAGCCCTCAGCATTGCTGCAAGTATCTATGAATCTTGTCCTTCAAGCAGTGAAGTCTGGTCACTGAGGGCCCTGAGGGGTGGGGCGGAGGGAGGAATAGAATAGATAGAAGAGTAGTAGTTAGGGGGCAATGGAAGTGTTCTGCATGGTCTTGCAATGATGGATACAGGCCATGTCAAATTTCATCAAAAATTGATAAAAGTGTATGGTGTAAAATGTAAACCATAATGTAAACCACTGACCATGATTTCAATATTTGAACATCAGTTGTAACAAATGTACCATCCACATGTAAAAAGGTTATTAATAGGGAAGGGGGAATGGGGGAGGTCACTTTACTGTGACCTAAAATTTCTTTGGGGAAATGGACTTGGCCCAATGGATAGGGCACTAACGAAAGATATTGCTAATGTGGGAAAAGTGGGAGGTGTGAGGAGTGGTGCATATGGGAATCCCTTTTATTTTTTATGTAACATTTTACATAATATAAGTATCTCTTAAAATAAATAAAAAATATATTTACAAAAACAAATGCACACCTAGGAATAAAAAAAAATAAAAGAATATGCGGTCATGGCCTTGGCCTTGTTCTCCTTGCTCTTCCTGATCTTGGTGCTGCTGTTCATCGTGGTATGGTGCGGCTGTGCAGGAGGAACAGGGCTGCCTCAGGGTGTCATTGCTCAGAGTCAGACGGCCCCTTTCTAGGCCATTGGGTGGATGTTATTGGCACTGGTACCCTGTTCGAGGATGAGATGCGTCTGATGAGACACTCCAAGAGTAGTAAGTTCAAATTTTTAAGCCTGTCTTCTTCAACCTTCTGGCAAGGACCCTGGGAGGAAAACAAGGAAACCCCATCTTTCTGAACTGTTTACATCCCTGAAACTTCCCCACTGAGTGTGTGAGTTTTGTCTTTCTCACTAGTCTTTTTTTTTTAACCCTGTAATAATCTGTAATCCTACTTCTTTTCTTCTTTTTTCTCTACTATTTTCCTTAATAATATTATTCCCGACTTATTGGCTAAGTTGCTCTGTAATTGTTTTTCTAATTATTTCATTTTAGTAAAAATATAGGTCAGGAAATTTCACAAAGTGGACACTTGGCTATAGCAGTGTTTTGTTTAGTTTTGTTTTTTAAGTATGGCTATCTGTTGTTGTCTAGGGCACCTCATGTTTTTAGAGCCTTCTGTATTCTGTCAATCCTCTCTCCCATCTCCTTGATTATCTTTTTAGACTGCTCATTTCCATCTTAGGTAGCTTGCTTCATAGTACTGCAGTACCACTTAGGTCCATCATTGTATTTGCTTTATTTTTAAAAGTTTATCAAAGAGTTTGAAATATCTGGCGAATTGAGACACACTTTTTGGAATGGAAAATTTTTATTATGGCATAATAACTGGAGTTATTAACAACTGGACCCTTACACTATGGCCCTGCTCAGGCATTGACCAGTGGTTGCCCAGAAAAGAATCCAATTTCCTCTCGAAAGCTGAGACAGACCCTGAAGGAGCTAACAGCTGAAGAATGCTGTACTCTTGGCAGCTGGGCAGCAAGTGCTTTCATGAAGGGAGTTCTGAGCAGGGACATCCATGCCTGCCATGATCGTTATTGTGTGGGGTGCTGGCCGAAAATGATTCTGAGGTAGTATTGGTACTCAGTGGGCTAAGGCAAAAAGAGATGTCATAATTGATTTAGTCTTTGTTCAGGGATGTTGAGCAAGGAGGAGTGGCCTGCTCACCAGGAAATTACACTACCAAAATAGGTTGTCTCAAAAATCTCCAGCTCTGACAAATTTAGTTCTTTGGTTCCTTCTTCAGCATTTCTCTCAGACCCAGGCTGACAGGATGTGCTGACCCTAAGACCTTGCTGCTCCGTTCAACATAAAACTGTCTATGCTATCTCCTGAGAGGGAGAAAAGTATTCAAATATCAGGAAGCTCCAGACTCATGGAATCATAGCTCACTCTTCAAAGCCCCACCCTCAGTTTTGGCTCCTGTGTCCTTCTCATAACCTTGCCCAAGGCCAGGAGTTTCTCAACCACCTTCAGAATGTCAGTCCCAGGTCTTTAAAAGCAGTTGCTTCTCTGAGTGTTTAGCTGATTCCTGGATTCCCTGAGAGTGTTCTGGAGTTCAAAAATCCAAAATAAGTCTCACTGGACTAAATCAAGGTATGACAGGGCTGTATTTCTTTGGATGTTCCAGAGGAGAATCCATTCCTTACCTTTTCCAGCTTCTGGAGGCTACTTGTATTCCTTGGTTTGTGGTTCCCTTCCACAATTGATGTCACTTTGACCTCTGCTTCCATCACTGCAACTGCTTCTCTTTCTCTGCTTCCATCATCATGTCACCCTCTGTGACGCTGACCCTCCTTCTTCTTATCAAGGCCCTTGTGATTACATCGGGCCCACCAGCATGATTCAGACTAATCATCCGACCTTAAAATCCTATATTTAAACACATCTGCAAAGTACCTTTTGCCACATAAGGTAACATGGCAGGTTCCAGGCACTAGGACGTGGACATCATTGGAGACATAATTCAGCCAAACCACAGTGACCCTGCAGCTGCAGAGGTAACTTCCATCTTGATTCTGTAAGGTTGCTTGTTTTAGTCTCATGGGACAGAAATAATCTCTCTTCCTGGGCACATAGGAAAAACATGTTCCTTGACGTCTTTGCAATTAGGTTAGAGCAAATGAAGGATTCAGGCCAATGGGATATATTCAGAAGGAAGGTGAGTCTGTGCTTCTCGAGGTCTGGTCTATGAGACAGCAGCACCACTATCACCTTAGGCCTTGCTAGAAATGCACATCCCAAGCTCCATCTCCAATGTCCTCAATCAGAATCCTCATTAACAAGATTCCAGGTGATTCTGATGCACATTACAGTAGGAGAAGCATTGATGTAAGTCACTTTCAACCATGGCACTTAAAATACGGTGCAAAATCCAGTCCTCCAACCATCTCTTTCTCTACTGCAATAACCTTAGAGGTCAAGAGTTCTAGGAGTAGAAAACATATTTTTTGTCACCTTAGATTAAGCAAATATTTCTTTAGGTATGATATCAAAAGTACAATCCATAAAAGAAAAAAAAACAAAAATTTGGGCTTTATCAAAATTAAAAATTTCTCCTCCTTGAAGATACCATTAAGACAATGAAAAGTTACTGGTTGAGAGAAGATCTTTGCAGAACATGACTGTGTTCAAATATAAAAAGTACTTTGAAAGCACAAATTTTAAAAATACTCCATCCAAAAATATGGGGAAAAAGTTTTGAGTGAATACTTCACCAAAGAAGATATGTGGATGGCAAAAAGGACATGAGAATATGTTCAACATCACGTGTCATAAAGGAAATTAAAATTAAAACTACACTGTGATACTCTATGCCTACTACTAACAATCAAATCTGGAAAAGTCCACTGCTGGTTGGAATGAAGAGCAACTGGAATTCTCATACTTTGCTGGAGGGACTGTTACACGCTACAGCCAAACTGAAAAACAGTTTATCAGTTATAAATATACTTAAAAATATACTTACTATATCACCCATCACTTTCATTCCAAATTATTTACCTAAGAGAAAACTTATGTTCACAAGCAAACTTTTATATAATGTATATAGTGAGTTTATAAATAATTGGCAAAATCTGGAAACAACCCAATGATTTTAAACTGGCGAATAGATAAACAAACTGTTGTGCATACATACAATGGAATAAAACAGCAATAAAAGAGAAGGAACTGTTGGAGCATCTAAAAGAGAAGGAACTGTTGGAGCATGTGGATGAATCTCACATGCATTAAGCAAAATCAAAGTAGCCAGTTTCAAAAGAATACAAAATGTGATTCCATTTACATTATACTCTGGGAAATGCATAACTACAGGGACAAAAAGTGGATCAGTTGCTGCCATGGGCTAGAATTAATCACAAAATGGCATGAAGAAATTTTGGGGGCCAATGGACCCATACTTTATTTTGATCATTCTGGTAATTACACATTTGAATGATAAAAACATACTGTATTTTATTTTAAGATTTATTTTATTTATTTATTTCTCCCCACCCCCTCATTGTTTGCACTTGTTGAGTCTGTTTGCTGTTTCTTTAGAAAGGCAATGGGAACTGAACCTGGACCTCCAATGGGGAACGGAGATATCTAATCACTTGAGCCACCTCCATTCCCTGCTTTGTTGTATCTCTCATTATGATTTTTCTTCTTGTGTCTCTTATTGCATCATCTTGTTGAGTGATCCTGCTGTGCCTGTCTGTTGCATCAGCTCTCTTTCTTCTTTAGGAGGCACTGGGAACCAAACCATGGACCTCCCATGTGGTAGGAGGGAGCTCAATCGCTTGAGCCACATCTGTTTCCCTGTACTCTGTTTTAATTGGGTATGTTCATAAGTGTATGTGTTTGTCAAACCCATAGAATCTTACCTAAAAAGGGTCATTTTACTACATTTAAAATATAGCTCAATAAACAAAGTACATTAGACCAACTTAGGTAATTTGTTGAAACTATCATTAGAGTCAATTGTTATGATAATAAATAAAGACTTGAATCTATTATAATTTGTATCTTACCAGGTCATTAGTATATATGGATCGTACTCATCGAATACCTTATTCTGTGCCAAATATATTTTTGCTTGTATATGCTGTTTGGGTTGGAGTGTTGGGGAAAAGGTGTTGAGGCAATGGGGTTAGGAGAATAAAACAGTAAATCTGATGTTCACTTACACTTTCTCCTGTATTGCTACAATTCATATATAGATAAATAGCTGGGGTACCATTTTAATTCTTAGAAACAACTATTTAACTTTTATCCATACTCCTGTATCCATGGACACACACAAAAAACACACACAGTGAAGTCTTTTCTTCCTCTTCAATATCACCTCCTCCTCCCTCCTCATCTTCTATCAATAATGAATAACTCAAAAATTCCCTAAAGAACTATGCATTCCATGCCACTCTTTCTTTTTACTCCCCTGAGATCTTCCTGGGTTGTCCTGGTTCCACTTATCTGACTGATGAGCTCCTCCTTTATTCTTTACATTTTAGAAACTAAATTAAGCTTTTTTGTCTCACTGAAGCTTCCTGCTTCCTCAAGGCAGTCACTAATCAACTTTTTTCTGAATTATTGTTTCCTCCATTCTGTCACATCTGATGCCTTCATGTGATTGATTACAATTATGTTTATTTTACATAATAAATAGCAAATTACTAAACAAAACTCCTTGTTTTAGAAATTTTCTATCCCCTTATCTCCCTGTATAGTGCATAACAGAAAGTGTGTTCTCAGCATTTTTTCACTGAGTGAACTAATGGAAAAAATACACTTCCTTGAAAAATAGTAATATGTTAGCCAATTGTATTACACGTTTCTTTTTTTATTTTTTATTTCTTCTTAATTGACTTGTAAATATAGATACTCATATTCCTTCACATGTAAAAGGGTAAAGGGTATAATTTCTTCAAAATGTATTCTTTAATTTTAAAAAGCCATCTATTCATTGCATCAAACAAAGAACTAAACAGAAAAATAAAATGATCACTTTTAAATGGGTTTAGGTGACTGACACATTTCTATTTCTGGAACACAAACTTTGAATTAGTTTAGGATAATAGGGGTAAAGCATTTTGACCAAAAGTGTTCCCATTATCATCAGCCTTTTGGAAAATATAAGCAATCAATTGGCCTCTTCATTCATTAGCATTTAAAGAGCAGAGTCTGGAAGAAGCTAGAGATATGATTATTGACAGTCCCATGAGAAATACAGAATTTATTAATCATACTCATATGATTACATTATACTCATGAACAGAAAGGGTTGCAGCATCTATTTTTGATGTGTGGGCAAGGCTCATGAGTATACAAAGGTTGATAGTCATTGACTGGTGGTCCTTACTAATTTAATAAACAGTCTTCAAAGTTCTTGCAGAGACAAAGGAATCTGAAGTTACATGTATAATATACAGCATGAGCAAAATACTTAATTCCATTCACTTTGAAACCTAGAGGACAGTTATTAAAATTTTATGGTGCAAATTAAAATTTAAGTTTAAAGTACAGGATCAAAAGAATCTTTCCTTTTCCCTCAGTGCTATTAAGAGCCAGCTTTTTTTTTTTTTTTTTTTTTTGCACAGTATAAATCCATTTTTTTTTACAATACTAAAATTCTGGATGCACATGTACAAAATGTTAACAGTGGTTACATGAATGTTGTGGAATTACAGATGAACTTGCCTTCATAGCTTTTTGTATTTTCTGGGAAAAAAAATTTCAACAGGCATGCTTTACTTTTCTAATCGGAGAAAGATAGCAAACCTGTTTCAATTTTTAAATTTTTAAAAGAAAAGAAAATGAAAATAAAACTTTCCTACTTCACCAGTCTGTTGCATATGTCAAGTAAAATAAAAGAAAAGAGAATGTCTTCTGAAATAACTCTTCTCTTATATTTTTAACAGACTAGGCTAAAACAGGAAAAGGCTAGTCATTACGGCTCAGGACTTTAGACCCACTTCATTTGCACCCAAACCTCCAACCCTCTCTGGAATTTGTTTCCTCAGGGAAGCGTCCCTGACTTAGCCAGATTGACAGAACTCACTTAAACACTTTCTATCCAGTTAGCATATAAATATACATACAAATGGAGAGATACCATTGTAAACAGCAGGAAATATATTTCAAAAATTTTTCACAATAAATTTCAAAAATAATGCTGATTTTACATTACCAAAATTAGTACCTCCTTCAAACTAGTGTTCTCTAAAGCAAAATTCATATTACTAGAATCTCCATTTTAGCCATTAGACATGTGGACAACCCCCAAATACCTTCCCATAGCTGGTATCCAACTTTATTTCAGGAACAAGTAGGAATTAAATTATCCCCACCCCTGGAGGTAAAGATCAAACTTGTCTGTGAATCCTGCTGCAGTCTGTCAAATCTGAGGTGGGAGCCTATCCAAATGGTGGACTGACCTAAACTTGGAACTTGTAAATCAGGATTGAAAATGCAGTTATCTAGGAAAGACTTGTGGGAAGTTTTTCCATCTGATAGCTTGAACCCCTGCTTCCAATAAACTTCTGGACTGGCTTGCCAACTTTGTTATTAGATTTCATTTAGGTTCTTTGACTATGCACCGTCTCATCTTAAATTCCACCCCTGCAGACATCCGCTCATATCCTTCCTCCACCCTCCGATTTCCTGTAAGCCTATCGTTCAGTCTCTTGCTATCTGGGCAGGTTGTTTATTTCATATCATTGAGGTCATGTAGTATTTGTCCTTCAATGTCTGGGTTGCTTCACTCAACATAAGGTTCTCAAGATTCATCCATGTTATCACATGTGTTTGTAGTGTGTTTGTTCTTACAGCCGAGTAGTATTCCATTGTGTGTATATACCACATTTTATTGATCCACTCATCTGTTGATGGGCATTTGGGTTGATTCCAACTTTTGGCAATACTGAACAATGCTGCTATGAACATTGGTGTACATATATCGGTTTGTGTCCTTGTTTTCAGTTCTGCTGGGTATATACCCAGCAGTGGTATTGCTGGGTCATATGGCAAATCTA